>NC_080705.1:47419758-47719758 GCF_943734765.1 Anopheles ziemanni | reverse complement strand
GGGTATAGTATCATTTGTACTATGTATTTATCTCAATTTTTTGTCAGCTCTTCATTATGTTTATGCATTATCATGGTCGATCGTTAAACTAGTTTGATCTATCTACCCGATATGAGTTGCTGGTTGAGTTTAATTGAAAGGGGAAAGGAAATATCAAGAGTGAAATTAAACACGCACCGTTAACAGAAAACAAGTTGAGGGTGGATGTTGGCAAAGTAGGAATAATTATTTTTATTGTATTTTTGTTGTCGGTGTGTATTGTTTGTTTCTACATGTTGGTCTCCACGTACACTACCCGCAACGGTCTTGATTTATAAACGAAGACACAATTAAGGAAAAAGCCGCACAGAAGGGTCTTGTTGTTTCGTGTCGTTTTAATTACAAACGGTTGATAAGATCATTGGTATCCCAATAAAAATGGTAGGTACAATCGTTTTGCTCCTTTAACCAGGCTGTGGAAGCATCTGTTTAACCTGACTGTTGGAAGTATCGTCGTACTAACGCTTAGGTTTTCAACAAAGGAAATTCTAGAAAAAATCCTTCATTCGTGAATCAAAAGGGTGGAAAGAATTGAATTGAACAATATTGTACTTTCAGTCCGCCTTTTATAGTTGACTGAACACACTGTTTGTTGTAGTTTTTTATTACGATTTTTATCAAAATTATCAATTTATAAACGGTTAAGAATATTCTTATATATTCTATTAAACATTGTAGATTAGACTTAGTTTTGTAAAACTAAAATGGTTATCTCTTTTTTCTTCTTATTAGCATAAAAGGATTTAAGTTAAATTAAATTCGATACTGTTGTATATAACGGTTAGCTACTAACGTAACCTGATTGTAGAACTGAAGAAAAAGTAACAAAATATTTCCTGCTAAATCACTGAATTGAACCTCAGAATGAGGTTCAAATTATGTCACGATGATTATTTCTATGCATGTTTGCTCCGATGTTCATGAAAACATCTGTAATAAAGGACATGTAAATCAATGACACGTACTAGAAATTTAATGTTGATGCCATCCATGATACTCTGTAATATTCTACTTTTAAATATTAGCTATTTCCGTTAGCTTTGCTCATTTGTAAGTATTTTTCCGGCTATCAATCCTCTTAATATAAGCCGTATCAGAACTAATGCGTCGGATTAGAAACATGTTGTTAAGGAGTCTTAAGTATGTTTGAATAACTCTGATCGGTGTCTGGCAGAAAATTTGCAGATGACGATCTTTAAAGTAAAATCCTTGCTATTATTTTATCTTTCTTGATAATCTCGCTTCTAAGCCTTCAACTTGCATCCTATTATTTCTGTACCAGCCATTTCCCCGGGAGGATAAAAAGCATAAGAGCTCCATAGTCGAATTTATGAAAAACGGGTGTTTGAGGTGGAACCGAGGGGATGCTGCTTACCGCTGAATGGGATAAGGATTAGTTGTCGATCTTGCAACTTATCGCGTTGAAGTTTTCCGGCAAATCGGACCAAGAACATGGCCTATGCAACAAACAAGTGGCCATAAAAGTTCCATTTCAAAAAAAGCTTTTCCTCTCCATTACCGATGGTATGGAATACACAGTCCTGGAACAAAAAAAAAGATTATCCTTTCTTATCAGTCTTTCGTCCATGCCTCGACGGTTAGCCTCATGATGGCCCTCATAATGAGTAGTTTATGTGGGTCGAGGGTGCGTGGTCAGCTTCGGGGCGTATCTTTTGGCAAAGGGATAAATGTTTAACCACAAAAAGACCGACCACACGTGCCGTACAACCACGTGGGGTTAACCCCGCAAGCAGAGCCGTCCATTGCAACTTGACCATTAGTTTCAGCTGGTGCCGTACAATTGTCGAGAGAGATTACGATCTTCAATGGACCGGGTCCAGTTTGACAAGTTTTTGAATCAATCGTTGGTTTTTTCTACGAGGCTTAAACACAACTTCCAGCTGGTTCCAGCTTGTTTTCATTAATTTTTTTAACTAAAGCGTTTGTTAATTGTAAACCCAAAGGGTTCGAGGGCTTATCTATAAAACCTTCTCCAAAACATATCTTTTAAATTACGGGAATTTTTATGGCTCATAAGGCAAAGGGTGCTTCGCTGTTGGTGTACATAAACGGTATACCATGGTAAAATGGTAATGTATACCAGATTCGTAGGAATGGATATTATGAAAAAGTATAAACAGAATCATTTAGAATGAATAACGTTGATAGGGAATGTTAAACAGTGAACCATTTGATTTAAATGGTTTAAAAATGTCATCTACAAATTTCCCCCGAGACTGTTTTGCCTAGTATGGTCGAGGTGAGTTTTGTTATGAACAGTTTGCTAATCCATAACTCGCATTAAATAGAACATATTACAACGTATTACTGCTACCATATCGCAACCTCCAATGTTTTTGACCTAATTGAGATTCTTCTTTAGTCAGGAAACTGGATTTCAGGGTTTCTTAAGAAGCGAGCAGTCACCGTAATACGTCGTATCAGGCATCTCCATTCTCCAAGTGTTCTTATACATTCTCGTACCTAGCGAAGAGCACGTGTAACTTATTCCACTACGTTCGGCACTTACCTTAGCGTCACACACTTTAGCTGTTGAACCGATCGCTCCCTTCGAGTTGCGCTGAAGTGCTCTCCAAAATCACCGAAAAGGACCGCTGAGAAGTTGCCGCCAAATTCGCATATGTACCGTTCAAGGCCACCGGGGAATATGAGCTGCAATCCACACGTCGCCGAATATCTACGCTACACGGCACACACATCGACGTACAGAAGGATCGGTCAAATGGGGAAATCCGGTAGATTTGCCCATGAACGAAGGCACGAGGAAGAGCACACGCACGGAAGGAGTCCTAGCGTACTGACATCCGATCATAAACTAAATCACGGCAGGCCCAATTCCCACAAGGAAGTGTTCAAGACGTTCAGCCCAAAACGCTCGTCTATCTTTGTCTTCCCCGGTTGCCGGTTTACTCGCTCCGTCTGAGCCGGGCGGTGAGCTTCTTTACAGATGAATGTGTTTTTCTTTGCGCGTTTCTTGGCACACCTTTTCCTCCGAACGGCGCAAAGGATAGAGGTCCGGTCCGATGATTTTTACCTGAATCGCTACCACCACTTACGCACGGCTGGAAAGGTTCAGTCAGACGGCTTTGGCGCACAGCGTACGTGTGCCATGGTCCGCCACCGGATTACTTCCCGAATGTGAGAAATGCGGCTCCAGGAAAGAACCGAGGCGAACCCCGGTGCCCAATCCGCCTTTACAAACATTCCCTCCAGCCGTTCTGGCGCGGGACGCTGTTCAAGCATCAGATGGTGTAGAGTGTGACATGGTAGCCGGAGAAGATTATGTACATGAAGGTGATGGAGCCACGACTAAGGGAGCAGGTCGTGTGTCGGATCGTCCGGGAAGGAAGCGACATTCAGCTGGCAAACAAGCACAGTTATTCACCCCGAAGTGTGTAGGCGAGACAGCGAGACCTATTTCTATGTTGGAATTTAAAGCCTCCGAAGCAATTGTAGGTCAAAGTACAATTTATTCTGTGTGCTTTTGATTACTAACACACATGGTTCGCCAAGATTTTCAATCAAATCCGCCTTTCCCAAAACCCTTTCTTGCATTTAGCGAAAACCACTTCTATTACGTAACGTGAATCGGCTTCAAGCAAACTCCTTATGTTTGATTACTTTCGATTTTGTATCCAACATGAGTCTGCTGTATTTCAATTTTCTTTTGGAATAATTTGAAACGAAGTAAATAAAGAACCCTCAACATTTGGTCAGCTAGTATTTACTCGATGCAGCTAGACCTGTTGGTGCTAGAAGAATTTGTTTCTACGGGCTATAAAATTCCGATCTACTGCATTTATTGTTATCAATAGACAAGGTTCGAATTACACGACCCTGATAAACTTTGTCCAACATACATGGCTACATATGTAGCACGACAGGTGAAGACGGAAGTAACCGACAGCACTTGCGGTGAAAACTGTTATGTGCCTCAGCTACTTCCAAGGGACTGCGCAAAGTGGATGGGTTGGCTCTCTAATGAATTTCTGCAGCTAGCCAAATGAGAGTCATGAGATGGAAACTACGAAGAACATCATCTGTAAGAAAATTCAGACCCTAGCATACGTATATAATATTGTAATGACTGTAAAAACGTTCTGAGCGACAGAAAAAGGTTCTGGTCTCGTAGGAAAAGTTTAAAGGAGAAGGTATTTTCGCGTGTACAACACCAGCCTAATATTTTTAGACGTTTTTTCACGACGTTTTTTTGTAAGTCTTGTTTTTAAAATATTCAGTACGTCATACATAGATTAATTGTTTTTGTTGCTTTAATAAAAATTAACATCATTCTCATTCCTTTAGAAATACTAACTGCACAATAAAAGCTCTTGCTCTCATAAACAAGTTAATTATTAATATTTAACGTTTCTTTGCAATTAATTTAGAATATGCATTAAAAACTTTAGCTTTTGATTCCACAATTTAGAATGTTTTCGACCTTTCTTTTGAATAGTTCGCAACTCTTTTGTGACTTAGGGCGCTGAAGAAAAGCTAATTTAATTGCTTTCTTCAAGTGTTATAATGCTGCTGTTAACGGGTAAGAACAAGAAACTGCAACACTTTGCCAAAGAATACAATAATTTTACATCTTTCGTTCATCGATACAGTTTTTTCCGTTTATATAGGCTATGCGTTTGTTATGACATGTTTCGGAGGAACAAAACTTGTAACAAGGGTAACATTTCTTCGTCTCACGGATTCGTACTCACAACGAAAAAAAAATCCTTGGCTACAACGTCGTCTACGGACAGGATGGAGTAAAACAGCAAAAAATCCTTGATTTGTAGCGTTGAATTGAAATGAAAAAAGTGACTGACGAATCTGACACTTTTTTATTGATGGGCTGGCAATCCATGGTGATCCCTTACGGTTATAGTCACACACTGTCAGAGAAAGCAGGGATGCGTTTTACGCATTTATACCGTAACTAAAAAACTAGTGCACAAATATGAAACGGGGTGTGAGTTTTTTGAAGCATGCTATAGTTTCACAAGATAGATGTAATTAGGCACGAACAGTTAACTTCAATCCTAAGGAAGAAGATGATCTAACACCATGAAGCACAGTTCTGAATATAGGAATACTTTCGTTTTCATTTACTTATCACTTGTTTACTTCTATGGAATTGAGGTCTTAAGTTACACAATTGTCAAATTTTTAACAAAAGGTTTGTTATCTTTACTTTGGACATGACTCGCCTATGCATATGGATTAAGCTAGGTGGTCCTATCTGGAACTTAACTGCTTTATTAGAAAGTAATTTCCTCAAATCTTACTAATCAATTTCGTTATATTTGTAATTATTATGGGGCTTTCAACCATTACTAACATTTCCTCAATTGCATATATTTAATTCTTAATGGATTCTTAAACGCTCGCTTCGTCCAGTATGCAATGTAACAGTTCGAGCTGGAACAACAGATCCAGTTGGATTTAACACGTAAATATGTCGTTCATGGAAGATTTTGGTTCGCACTAAGGACATTTCCTGCCTGAAATCCACTAAGAAAAATGTTCATAAGAAATGGAATTAGTTATTTTGTGTTTCATATGGAAAGATATCTTTGATAGAAATCTGCAGACATTTGTAAACTTTTTTACTTATTCTCAAGTTATACTAGTCGTGCTTTGAAGTTTGAAGCATTTGATGCATTTCAACATGACACGAAACATTACGTTTAAAATAGGTACATTACCAGCAGGAAGAACAGATTCAACAAGTCGAAAATCTTTGTAAGAAACAAACGCCTATTGAATGGGAATACTCTGCAATGCAGAGCCACATGGCGATAGTGAGTTGTTGCTTCTTATTTAAATGCGTGCGTTGATCCAGCATGACTTTTATTTTCCAGTCCAAGAGCAGACCTCTTTTCTAGCTGGATTTATTTCTACCGTTGCTCCGGATTAGATATACAGGAATTTTTTAGATCGTTCATGCGGTCGAGAGTCTCTGCAGGGGTTTGGTGGGGTTTATTTTTCTATAGTTGGTCGGTTTAATTTTTTCGATACCGCCAAGTCTAAACGAATCGTCCGGAGAGGCTAGCATCTCACATTGGACTGTTTCCATAGACAGAGCTAACACCGAAGTAAACCTAAGAGAAAATGGCAAACACGAGCTAGGAAACCCTCCAGATTCCCGCTAGGTCGAGTGTCGATGGATGATGAATGGGTGAAATGTATGTCCTTTTTTGTGTGACCACCCGGAGATTCTTCCCCGGAACCCAAAACTGGTTCCGAGTGGAAAGCGCATGTTGGTCGCACTTTCACCGTAAGACTCGTGCCGTTTAAGCTCGCGGTACGATAGTGGTATGCTGGCGGGCATCGGTACAGCATCGGTCGCCTATTGTTATGGGTTTAAGTGATGCGCGCTAGCGTCACCAGCTTGCAAACGGGGAGAGCTGAGATTCTGGTGTGACGCCGGTGAATGCCACCATGCTGCAGGTGAAGGATTGTACGGTTCACTTTCCCTTGTAAGCGCCTAACGCTGAACACGTGCCAGTTTCATGCGCTGCGCCCTACATTAGGAGTAGGAGATGCGGGTTCGCACATCCTCGGCAGTTGAGATGGGATATTTGCGGAAGCAAACACAACCACGAATTGTCCAAGAAAACTCGTTTCATCTGTTTGCATATGAGGAGTAGCTTCAAGCGCGATAAATTCATGCCAAATTCGAGGTACGGTTTTTTTAAATGTAAGCCCGAAGTGCCACTTTATCGCGTGTTGGAATTAATTTGCATAATTTAATTGATCGACCCTAGAATCTAATCTCCCGTATCAGCTTTTGCTGAGTTAAACTGTTTTTCAAAGGAATAGTATAGGTGGTACTCCAGCCTATGTTTTCTGCATTTATTAATCGTCTGCTCAATAAAGCAATTTGTTATGGTTGATCTATTCATTGTCAACACTTTACCCCCATTGTTTATTTCAATGTGGTGAAAAAACTGGCACGATGATATGATATGGAATATTGAAATTGATCTTTTTGGTCGATGGTATTTTCTTCTACTTCATTATGCCACTCTGTACTATAGCAAAGTTCGGGTGAGTCTGTTTTTGAATGTTTTCTCATTATTGCAAATAATGATTTTATGTATCAACAACGATTTTTAATAATGATTTTATTTATTTGAATACACAATACAAAACTTTACAACTACGAATAGTCGTATTTTTAATGTTTCTTTTGGCGGAAAAACACCCATTTCGAAAACACAATTGAATTTGATTGATAGGAAAAAAAAAATAGTTTGAATCAACCATTTTAGAACTTTAAGCAGCATTGCACAGGGATTTTAATGCTACATTTTATTGTAGAAAAAGGAAGCAAATCGGATTAAGTCTTGCTTTGATTCGTCCATTAGGCCCGAAAAAGGCTCCCTTCCAGTCCCTTGCATCCAGTAATGGCCAATCGGTGACCCGTGGAAGCGGTGAAGCAGAGCGCATCCTAATGCTTGGCTTAAATTTGAGCAAATTAATCAGAACATGATTTCCCTTCTTTTATGTTTGTCCTATACCTGTAAAAGTGCATGGGACCACGAAGTATTACCGGGCCTGTGGGTTGCCCAATGGTCGATGAATCCTTACAACACCGCAACAAAACGCGTCGGGCAGAAAACACGTCCGTTAAAAACCATACTTATCGAAAGCCAAGGTGTCCGATAGATAGATGATTGTAATAATTTCCAAAGAAAGGAGCAAACCGCAACCGCATAATGCGTGTCCTTTCAAGTCTTAAAGACTTTCTTCGGTATTGCATGCGATGCATGACGAAATTCTGGCAAGGGGTCATTCTCGCGAGCAGAGGAACAGTGGTGGTCGATTACTGACGACGGCGAGCAGTTTCAGTAATTGGCATATTTTTAAACTACTTCCTTCACGAGCGCGGTACCCATCCTTAAAGGAAATGGTCGCTTTACGGTTCTTTTGCAGCAAATTAGTGCGACGTGTCATTAAGAAATTATCTCAAGGTGTCGATTTCAACTTCCACGCCACGGTTTATGGTTGAATGAATGTGGTGTCTCGTTACCCGACCTCGCGCTGGAATAATTTTGCATCTTGCAATCGATTGTAATGGTCATTTTCGAAAGGAAGCTAGCCTTGACCGAAATGAAAAACGGAAAAAGTATTGTAGCGAAGAGTTGTCGTGCAAGTACGACCTGGTGAATGGCAACCAATGGCAGATGGAAGCGTTTAAACACACCGGATCGCATTCAAGAACGCTTGGCTCGTGTTTGTTTGTTTGCAGATGGACGAGGGTGACAAAAAAATTCCAACAGCTAAAACAACGAACCTTCAGTATGAATGCATGATGAAACAAAACGCTGAAACCGAGAATATGTACATTTATTATGAATTAGTTACAACTCAGTGGTTAAAGTGTGTCATATGTCACTCCACCGCGGCCACTTGGTGATGGTAGGCTGCTGAAAAAGCAGCAAAAGCCATCAATTTAACATGAGCAGCCTAATAACGATCGTTCGATGAACATCAACAGGATCGTGGATCGCGCTTGCTTCTGTTCCGGTCGTGCGAGGTCCTTTGGGCGTCACCAGCGTCAGCAGGCGGGGACGGCGGTTCGAATGGGGTGAAACACGAAACAAATAAAATAACCATCGCATTAACATAGTCCTCCGATCTTGCGCTTCGAACTGTATGGCGTTGGCGATGCACGTTTCGCCGTTGACATTCAACGAGATGCGCAGGATCGACATCCTGCCGATGTGGTCTAAACCAGCCAAAAGAAGAGAGAGAGAATAGTGAAAAAAGGCAGCGACATGTTATGATAATTGCAGAGCACGTGCTTCCATAAAATACCCCTTCTGTTTATTCGTGACGATATCGAGCAGTATTGGCTACAATTAATTTAACAACAACAGAAACACCCGCTGGCTGCTGGCGGGAAGGACGAATAAGTAAAGCGTAAGTTAATACATACAGAGGGACTGAGCATTAGAAAAAGGACTCAGCTAAAAGTTTTTTTTCAATACAGGCATAGTTGTTTTTCCGGCAAACCCATACCCATAGGTACGATTGTATAGGATGTCACTATAATGAATTTAGATGGAATTTCATTCGGCTCTCTGATGAAATGCAATCGACATATGACAAATATGCAACAGGACAGTGAGTTTAAAAATTAGTCAAACATTTAAAAAAATAATACTAGCCAACACTTTTCTGTTATGCACCAATTACCTCTATCTATAGCAACAGGAGGGCTCTATCTTTAGACTTGCACGGCTTAAACTTAAATCACTATTTACAAACAGATACCTGTCAGAAGTAGAATCTATTCTATAAAGAAAGGAATTCAAAACTTTCTTTGACAATCTAAATTTAGTAATGTGTCAGTGTATGCATAATTATAATTAATAAGAACCAAACAAGTATACTTTCCAAGAATAGTCCAACAACGCACGTCAACAAAAACTATTCATAATTTTCTATAGAATGCAATAGGTCTAGCTTCCATTACAAATAAGAATCGTTGATTAAAGGGGAAAAGGATTGAGGGATTTGACGAAACATAAATGAAAGGTAAAATTCGGAATAAATAGGAATTCTTCATCTACTGTGCTATAAAGTGCAAACACAATTGTGAACAATTAGAAGATACTCAAGAGTTGAAGTAAAACACAATCGTAGACACACATACAAAAACTTCGGCGCAATGTAAGCAAAAAATAGAAGTTTTACAAATAAGAACGCCTGAAGCTAGGATGAATTCTGGTAAAACCAGAGTTAAACAATATGAACAAAGCACAATAAGATTTCAATGTTAACACTGTTCGCCAACTATATGACGGTAATATACAATAAGGTTGTTAATCGAAATACGGCTGAAATCGAAATTCTTCAAACGCTTTAGCAAAATTTAGACTTAAGTATTCGTATAAAACTCGTGATAGTTTGTTATTATTTAAAAAACACGAAATACGCTCGCTGATATGTAGTTGAGATATGATAATGATGACTGTACTTTTTTGAGGGTTTTTTATGGATGTGTGTAGTTTTTACCATTCGACGTCAAAATACTGGTTAACAGAGAAATAAATGACTTATTTGCGTACCCTCGCAAACGCGTACGATCTCACCGTGTGGTCTACCGGTATCGTGAGGGATGTTAGCCGGCATCCGGTCAGTGCAGTTGCAGTTGGGCATGCGGCGCACGCCGAATAACAGTTGCGCGTCAATCGGCGGGTCGCAGCATGATTTGGACAAACAAACGGTAATTATCAAAATGCAAACATTAGTAACGTGTGTTGGGTTGCGGGACGTGAAGGTTTAATGTTACTGTTCTGCCGCCCGGTTTGTACATGAATTACTTGTTTGTTCTCCAAGCAACATTTCGAGGCGTCGGCCATTGTTCGTTTGCAGCTCGTGGAACAGACTGGACTAACGCAGCCACAGACATTCCAAATAATCCATTCACGCACCTTACCCCTTTGCCCGGTGATGGTGCAGTTTCCAGAGACCAAACACTGCAACGATATTCACAAGGTATGTGGAAGGGTTAGAATGCGAGCAAGGACGCGTGTGCGATGCATTCACATTGTAACCGAAAATAAGGATAAAAGGATTAGTGAAAGCCAGTTCAGTAAGGTAGGCTTAGGCGTTATGATACCTGTGGACATGTAACAACGAAAGACTCGCCTAATGAATACGATAGCGAAAGCGGACTGTTTAGAACAATGAAGTTCAAGCCCGTCAAAGGGTGGATCCTTGCATGATGGCGTTCCATTGGTGGTTCCGTTGTTTGGATGAACCTCTTCCGGTCGAATATATTGTCAGCAGACATGACTTGCAGTAACACGAATGGATTAATGCCGTAATGATGATGTTGCGACCGTTGTGTTTGCGCCCGGAAAAAGAATCCTGGACCTAAGTACCGCAAGTGTGACATGTTTATTGCACCTTTTGTTTACTTTTTCCTGCACATCATGCTGGATAAACTGTTGCACTGCTTTGTATTCCTATACCCTTATAGACTAGCCTCTGCTGGCAGATATCCTTAAAGTACGATTAAAACAACTTTACGGTAACGATTTCATTATAATAAAAATACCTTATACTTGATTTTCTTAAATAAATTCATGTTTCTATACATTACTAGTTTCTTGTGGCTTGATACATTTCCATTGTTTTCTTGGCCTTGTCATTAAAAATGTATCAATTTTTAATAGGCCAAGATGTTTTCTTGATAGACCAAGATGCTTAAGTAAACGGGATGAACATAATTTACAATATGTTACTTAATTATGGCCACCCTAATCTTGTTCGATAATGAAAAACTAATCTAACAAAGATTGAATATTTCATCTTCTCGCCTAACTGTGAATGTTGTTCGATAAAGGATATTTATGGTTTGAAAAAAATAAATTTCAAACGATTGATGGTCATTCCAGGCAACAGCAAAGTATGCTTCTATATTTTATTACCATCACGCATGATGATCATAAACCGATTCGAAAGAAACCCGCCTTGATGTGTGTCGCAACACAACCAGGGGTTAGAACATTTGCCTGATTTAATAATGGAGGCTGCTAACAAGCGCGTCAAAAATTGACACAAATTTGCATATGAATAAGCGTTTCCGTGATGACAAGCCCAATTGCATTGATTGCGCAATGGGCTTTTGGTACATTTTCGGAAAGAAGCTCAACTCTCAAGCTACGTAGGATACGAGCAAAATTACGACGCAGTGTATCTAATTTTTATTTGCTTTGAATAATCGAACATACGAAAAATCGGGAAATATCGATCGCTTGTTACGCATGTCAGATTTTCAGTTGAGCGGCATTTATATCGAACAGCGAATCTCGTAAACCGTTAGACAAGCTTGACTAATCCCCAGAGTCCTATCGAACCGTCGGAATGGACCAATTATACGGTCAGTTCAAAGTGACCGCTGAGATATCCCTACTCGATGCGTCTGCGAACGGTTACCTGTGAAGAATTCGCACACTCAAGGCTGATCTTAATCAAACGCTGTGGAGTACAGCTGCGTAATTTGGTCGAAAATGAGAGCAGTCGCCGAGAAAAGGTGGCATAAGGAAGAAAACATATCGAGGATGCAGATTTTTATCAGTCAAACTGCTTGAAATTTCTTTCATTGGCTTTGAGGTCAGGGCTAAAATCTATTTTCTGTTGAGTTTTCGAAACAAAATATGGTTCATAAATTAATGAGGTCAATTTAGTAAGCTAAATAAAAATTCGTTCCGTGAAGGAAACATTATGCAAATTTATTGCTTTCCGTTCATTTTTTATTTTCCTTCGGGTTTGACTGCTGGCCACCATAAAGAACCATAATGATATTAGATTAAACCATTTCGGGCAAATAGTTTGGTTTTGGTGACCATTAATAAAAGACCCACGTTGGGAGGGTTATTATCAGGAAAACAGGAGTAAAAAAAGTGAAACTCCCTGTGTAACCAATGACTGGTTAAAATATGGGCATATTTTTTAACAGTCATACTCAATACTTCACATTGAACCCAAAATGAAGTATATGCTGTCTAGAGTGCACCCTACGCATATTGGGAATATTTGAATTAGAAAGGGAGGAAAAACCATTCATTTGACAATAAATAGCCTAAATCTCTGGGAGGTCCCAATGGAATCAAATTGAATTAACAAAGGTGAGGTAGTAAAACGTGGATGTTTATGCTGTGAATCTTATACCATTTGATTTTAATTTATCAATTGTAGAAATGCTACAACTATAGCGAAAACTTTCATAAAACTTTAGATAAATAGCAACTCTTTCAAGTTGGTATGCAATCGTAAAAATTTAATCTTTTAAGGAATGTCGATACACACAAATCGCACAGTAAATAAAAAAAAGAACTAGGAAAACATCTTTTTTAGAGTAAACTAACAGTCGAAATTTATTAGGAAAATTTCACTTTTACTATTAAGCCTTTAAAGTAGTTCTTTTTTTAGCCACTGAGACCTTCATAGGAGACCCTTAAGATGAAAGTTAGGTTCTTCAAGCTTTCATCTCAAGGGTCTCCTATGAAGGTCTCAGTGGCTAAAAAGGGACTACAGAAATGAACTACTGGTGTTTGTCAGGTTAATGAAAATACAATATAGCGAAGGGATGAGGAAAAGGCAAAAAAGCACAAATCCAAAACGATGACGTTTGATGGAAGAACTGGAAAAAATATAACAGCTGCCCGGTTGCGATGGGTGCATCTTCCAAGAGCATCCGCTATCATTTGTTTGGTGATTGATCCATCCGTGCGGTGCGTCCTTTCGTTCGTTCCCCTGTCATGTCGTTTATCGATAGAATGTTGTCCGCCTTTGTCCGTAAGGCTTTTTCCGGACCCTTCTCAATGGATTTTAGTGATTCGGAGCTTGAATGTTGAACAGAATATGCTGATGCAACATAAATATGAAAGTACCAGCGAAGCGAATATGAAAGTAAAAGTCACACTACGGGTGAGATAAACAAGCGTTAAACAGTAATCCTCATGAGGATCAGTTTAAAGAATCTTGAACCAGCACATTTGGGTGTTTGTCATTTGCTTCCTATAACTTGCTTTGGTGGAACAGGATAAAGATGTTAGACACAAAATCATAACGCTCTCTACGAACAGTAGATTGAATTGTTATACCCGGTAAGTAGAAAGATTATCCTTTTTTTAAATGTTAAAACTAACCGAATCGAACGAAAATCTACGTTTCGTTTATCATTTTGTAACTAATTTTGAAAAAGGGCAAAATTACTTATTAAGCATTAAAAATTACATTATTTTAACAGACATGAATACTATTACGTTACAATTTTTTTTTTGTGACTCCGAGCAAAATCCTAATAAAAATCCGACTTAATGAAAACCCTCTGAATGACCAGTAGTGATTGATATTTATGACAGCAGCGTCAACGATTGTTAGTCAAAATGCAACACAACCGTTACATTTCAGCTGGATAGTGTTCCCAATTGGATCAATGCAAGGGTCCGAACAGTAATCCTAAAACGAGAGGTCAAGGAGATGGTCAAACGGAACCCCTGAAATGAGAATTTTGCATACCCAAAATTGATGAAGCCGCCGTGGGTTCGGGTTCAAAGTCAGCATGTTGCTCGATGGTTGGCTAATCTCCAAGCCTAACATATCCGTACGGAGGGATGTAATGGAAAGAAAGTTGTTAATGTACCAGTCTGACGATTGTACATAATTAAAATTAACTATTTTCGGGAAATGTAAGGCGTAGAGTACTTATTTCAAGCGTCACCAAACGCACATTATTATTGATTTGTGCGACGAAGTAGCGCAAAAATATCCGAAAACATTCAGTTCCATAGTTTATGGTACGATTTAATGACAAACTCAATACTCAGTGCGATTTATAAAAACAGTTCAATAAGCAAATGTTAATAATATGTTTTACTGCAGTTTTAGTATGGAGTGCCGTTCATGGTTATCAGGACTAAATACAGCAGAGGGAGCTATTTGCTATGTAATTTGATGGTGAATTAGGAAGAACAGTTGTGTATAGACCATTCCAAGCAGAAAACGACAGACAGGTTTTTTTCTCATGCAGATTGGTTATATGTTAAAGTAAATAACTTTATTTTGAAACATGCTCATAAATAAATAGATCAGAACGTGATCGGTCAAACGATCATTATATTTTATCGAAAATGTCTGTAAGAGATTTCAGTTGTTTCAACAAATAGATAAAGTAGTTACTACATTAGTAAGAGGATATTTAGCAAAAAGTTGTAGGGTATATATTTGTGAGGAAACAATTAGTCTTTCAAATTTACTTTAGAAACAGTGACTTTTCATGTACATTTGATGCCGCTCAGATTTTAGTTTTGAACGACGATAGAGGAAGATGATTCGACACGACCGGCAACGGCCCCGTTGCGAAATGATATTTTACTAGACAGAATCCGCCTAATGATTATGGCTTATTTATGTCCACTAGGTCTCCGGTCAAGCGAAGCAAGGCGATTACGTTAAATGTGCCGATTACGTACGGTGACAGAAGTAAGCTAAGACAAACATTTTCACAGTTTCAGTGTCCGACTCCAATTCATCCCGGGGACAAATTCAAAGATTTGAAAGCGCAAACCAGCTTGCGCGATTCGTTACGCGATTGATTGCACGTTGAAAAAGATGAAGAAATCGGGACGATGTGAGGCGTAACAGGCAGCACATCTTTTCGAAAGACCAGCATGCTATTCTCGACCAGCAGATGTGGGACTACGAGGTCCCTTTAGCTGGCGATTTTTCTATTATTTTGACACCTTACTCGCCGTTTATAACTTTCCAACGCGTGAGCTTTGCTCGTGTTTCAGAAAAATTGGGCGCGAAAGTGGCCCAATTTAAAAGATCGAAGATATCGATGACGATTACGTCGTTCGAGCGTTGTAAAATCTAGTTTTTTTTTCAAATACCCAAACGCAGTCGACAACAGATGCGGTTGCCTTTGCATTGTTATGCCATGCGCTGGATAGCTTTTTTTTCATGGCGTTTATTAATCCAAATATGACGAAGGTTTGTACAAAAAATGGGAAAGCAACCAAAAGGCGACATTTTTTATTTGTTTTCCTGATTGAATCGTTCGAGTTGATAACAATGAAAGGAGCTGCGCCGAAAATTTGTACGATCTGAAGAACGGTGATTACGTGCATCATGTGCCCACCGAAGGAGGCAGGTCACTTAAAAGCGACCAACGGGCTCTTGACCTTCATTTCATGCGAAGAGTCTCTTAAAACCCGCGTAGAATCGTGAAGAATCATCAAACACGAAAGAATAAGCGAAGGAGGATTTAAAATTTCCTACACGGAACGGAACGGTCGACGAAGGAGAAGGAGTGGACAGGATAATTCCACAGAAGTCTCTTTTGGCGCTACGATCAGATCAAAGAATCAAGTTCGTAAGAAATACCGAAGAAATGACTGTAAAAAGTGAAGATCAAAGAGAACAAAACAGAAAACCTGAACGTAGGTGGTTCGAAGGACGATTGCAGCCATGTGGGTGATAACTCTTAAGCAGCTGGTTTGGCTCGTGTCATTTTCGATGGATCCAGAAGCTGCAAAAGCTGAAGGTATAATATATATCATGTATATATTCTATCTATATATTATATATATATATATATATATTATATATTATCTATATATTATATATATATATATAATAATATATTATATATATATAATTTATTAATACATGTATAAGTTAAAAAACTATATACACCGTTTTCGAGCCCAGGTAAGCATCGTTCAACTGCTTCTGTATCACTGTTCAACCGTAAGTAAACATTTGACGTCCAAGTAAAATATTGTTGCCTATCTGTGCATGATCCAAACGTAAATGAATAAAGTTCAAACGCAACGAAACATTTGATGTATTCAAGCTGATACGTTTACATGATAAAGGTTTAACTTCGTTTTGCTGATTTCATTTGCAAAGACCACTAGATTAAGAATAAATATAATTCGGGCACATTAAAATTTTATAATAACATTATAATCTGCATTCGGCGAAAAAAATTTTTGATCTTCCCAAGAAGTCGTTTTACAGTTGTTGTAAGTTTTCGTGGAGTTCGGGATGGCATTTCATCAATATTTTCGTCTGCCATTTTCGTCAATAACTCACTTGAACGATTAAAAAAGCTCTTTGTGCTCCGCAGCTAATTATTTACCATAAGATTTCCCACTTAATGATTGTTTTCCAACGATTGTAAAAAGCGATAATAGGACAAAAAACGAATTCGGGCAATATAAACCTGCATTGACATCGGAGGCATCAAATGTTTCGTTGCGATTGAATTTTATTCATTACATATATTCTTATATACATATATATATACATCGATGTACCGAAACAAATTACATTTTCATTAAATTTAAATTAAAAACTATGTGTAGCATTTCCTCCTAGCCAACCGTAGCTGTAACCTTAATCTGGGTTAACAAGGCTGAATTTTTTTTTAACTTATTCGCTAAGAATTTCTAGAGTATAATAATTATTATTTTATTCAAATGTAAATGCATTGCCCGGAAATCCTTACTGTTTTCTTTTTTAAAAAATAGGTTGTTTCGATTATTGAAATTTGAAAATGTCTTCCATAATAGCAAAATCATACAATTAGTAAAAAATGCTATTACATGCTTTTTGCGCCAAATGGCCAATGAAAAGAACAGTCATGAAGGCATGCAATATAGAATTCTAAATTGATATATATTACTGTACCGTAGTTATTCACATGGTGTGCTCATTATTTATTTTTATATTTTCATGGTCATTTTATCGTGTTTCAAGACTTATAATGTTCAAAACAGAAATCCTCGAAACCGCATCCGTTAAGCCAAAACATTATATAGAAACTAACGAATCATGTTATACATATTTTTCTAGCATAACCTGTTACCCTCTAGTCCTTGATGACGCTCGATAAGATGACAATAAATTAATTCTGACTCCACTTAATTAATACCACTTTGAAAATGTTTCTATATCCCAATGTCCATGTGGTTCACCTATTACCATATGGTGAGGAATTGTTCTCTTATGTTCGCACGTAGAAAGAGAATGAGATAACCTTGGTACATGAGAATTGATGTTACTGATGAAAGTCTGATTGGACATTTAAGAGCTTTTACACATGCTTTTTCATTAGTACATTAGCGTTATTGAATAGTGTTTTGCTAGAGGCGGTCATTTTTGCTAGCTAGGTAAACAACAAATTAATACATATGTATAATTACGTTGTATAGTAAATACGGCCCAAAATACTTATGTTTGTTTTGTCGGTTGCTTGTTCGTTTGGATTGTTATTTGTCAAGCTGGGATTGTTTGAAGAGTTCGAATAGTGTTTGATCAAATGCCATTGCTAGAACAATTGGAATAGAAGCCGATAACCCTTCCTTAAATCCAGAAAAATATGTTGTCTCTCAACGCAGCTTGCAGGGCTCTTTCAAGGATTGTGTCACATTTCCGGACTCAAGGTGCAGCTTGCAACCGTTTGACAATTGACCGGGTGTGTACTCAACACCCGCTTTCAAATGAGGCAACGGTAAGCAGCACGTGCGCCCCGGTACCAATTTTATGCCGATTAACTCTGTTTGTACATTGCTTTTCCTCAACAGCGTCTATGGACGTCTCCGCTTTCACCTACGAACACCGGTTTACAAGGTATGGTGACAATATCCTTGGCACTCATCATCAATAGCCCATTCTTTTCCGGCTAGGCAGAATGCATGGAAACTCAGTAGGGGTTTTTTTTATTCATTGTGCAGCTACCGAAATAGGACGGAACTACACTAGCGAAGGCGAAAAAAACCGTATCGGTTTTGTTGCGATCGAGGGCTTCCTACACTATCGCAATGTGTGCTTAGCATATCTTCAATACCTGTGAGAACAATATATAAACAATTATTTTTTATGTTTTGAATTTTGTACATTTCAAAAAGATTTCATCTATAGATGGATATTTAACACGTCACAGCTATGCTTCACATAGCTAAAACTCCTTCAAAAAGTCCTGCCATAATATAACCTGAATATCTACCAAACTTCATCCGTTTTTAAACTAGGTTGGGGATTCAATATATCATCAATGTCTTTCAATTTGGATGGCGATCCTATTAGATTTTCTTACACGATAGTAAGTACAGCAATACAAAACCATTCAAATTAAAAGGTCTGTTGTAAATACAGGCAAACATTTCTGAAATCATAACGTTCGATATAGAGGTTCGAGTTTATCTGCGTTGCCTCTAGTCTCTTATACTTCTTTTATGTATCTTATAGAACCTAATGGAAGAAAATACGGTTGCAAAACCATTTCATGGACTTCCAAAAATCGTTCAACTAGCGGACACTGTGGGTTATACGGGATAAGTTATAGCATGTAGGTCACCGTTCGAAATTGAGGGTGATTATGGCAGCTGGCTCAGCCCCTAGTCACCCGCAGGCCACCAACGTCGTGGGAACAACTTTTCTTCCCACTCGTAGGATAAAAGGTTTTATTTCCTTATTGATGCGTTACATTGTGTACTTTATTTAGCAATGGATGGATGAATCAAACCACATTGAAAGACTGATCTGGTGGACTTTACAATACTGCAGAATTGTTACCATTAAGTATCTTTGTACAATAATTGGGGGTATTGAAGCTTTTGGTGGACGCGTTATAACGACGGAAAAAATCTTTATGCAGATCAATAAAGTTATACATTCACCTATAAGATTGATTTCCCATATAAAAAATATTATTTTGGTAATTATTCACTCTTAAGGGCACGGTAAACGAAGCGTCATCGCTATTGTAATCGTGAATTACGTGAGTCTCTTGTGTTTCATTGATTATTTGGACCAAGCGTTATCTGTGCTTCGTTTAGGTTGGCATCATTTGTGGTCGAAGCAAAATCTGGTAATAGTTACAGCATTTTTTCTAAGCTACGGCCATAATTCTGTTGTTCATTGTTAAAAATACAAAAACTACGCCCACAAATAACCACATAAGTTCACTAAATATTCAAGTAAAGCGCGATCGAATGATCTACTGGTTCGTTTATTTACGTTTTGAACAGATTACACATGCGATTATAGGGTATGAAAGTTAAAATTCTTTTTAACAGATTGAGCATCGCAATTACACCTTTTATTGTCAATGTGTTCATTGCAGGCAAATTAATTTTAAAACAAAATCATCATTTAAAAATGGTCGGAATCAAATCTTCAAGTTAGAGCAAATCAAGAAACAAATCAAGGAAATAAATAAATTACTGAACTTAAAAAAGAAAGCAAAATCGTTATTTGACTCCATTTTGAAACATTCAATGTGTACGAACCAATTTATCAATAGTCTTGTGCTTACATATGTAAAACATGTTTTTTTTTAATAATACTGCATTTAGTAAGCATGTTAAAACTTGAAACTCCGAAGGTATTTGCTTGTATGTGTATAAGTTGTTTTGAGCTTGATCGGTATAGAATTATTGCATGACCTCTCGCCATGCAAGCACAAACGCTTTACTTTCCTTTTTTAATTCCAGTATTAGTAATGGGTCCATTAACACCGCTGTAATGTGCGAAGTCGACCAGCTCATAGGATGCTGATTACGATCAACGTTTATAAACATGTGGTACTGTTTGTACACAGATAATCAGTTCACCGCCCCTTCTAACGCAATGCTGCACGTAATGATTGTGTCTAAGTTGGTCTGTATCTCTATCCTAATCTATTCAGTTTCACTTTGGCACTCTAGTGAAGAAGTTTTGTCTGCTCTTTTAAGAAACGATGAATATTTTGTTTCAACTGGTGCTATTAAGTTGCTTTGCATTATTATGCACTGCCGATTCCAAAAAATCTTTTAACATCACTCAACTAAGCTCGCGCGATCCCTCTCGGTATCATGCTTTGCGGCTTTTCAACAACGATCATCCGAATCGGCTGCGACCAGCTCTGAAGAGTTTGTTTTGTGAACACAAACCCCTCGCTTGCTCTAAATTAATGTTTTCTTTTTATTTCTACTTTTCATTAGAATGCCCATCATCCAACACGCTGTTTCCGGTAAGCTATTATCGAAGTATTTTGTTGAAATTGTTTAAACATTTGCCCGATGAACGTTTCCGTAGGTCAAAATTTTCTCCTCAGAAGAGCCTCTTTTCTGTTCAGCAGTTTTCATAAGTGCCGACGCGCTGTTGTCTACGGCACTCTGTCTGAAGCTCATGCAACCTACCGAGGATCATCCCTCCAGCCACATGTTTGCCATGGTGGAGGCGGAGCATGTCTTCTACTATGAAGGCGGCCGACGCTACGTCAGCAAGATTTTCTACCATCCTAAGCTGGAGGATGAACCGGCATACCACAATGTGG
Organism: Anopheles ziemanni; assembly: GCF_943734765.1. Taxonomy (NCBI): domain Eukaryota; kingdom Metazoa; phylum Arthropoda; class Insecta; order Diptera; family Culicidae; genus Anopheles; species Anopheles ziemanni. The sequence goes on along the minus strand of NC_080705.1, from coordinate 47,698,853 downwards.
CCATCGTGAAGTTACGTAGCCCAATGTACGAGGACATGCCTTGGGTGTGAGGACTTTTGTTGGCGTTCGCAGTAATAACATATTTTTTCATTTTCTCAGCCGCGAAACAGTGTCTGCGGCCGGACCGAGCATTGTGGCCTGTCTTTGGTCGGAGCCGAAGCTGCGGAGCGAACGAGTTTTTCTTGGCGAGTGGTTCAAATACCAACCAGGTAAGTGTTAGATGCCCCGTGTGTTGAAACGTGTTGTTAAAACCTGGACTATCGTGACTTTTAGAGCAAAATGCGGCGTTTCGTTGGATCGATTTGCCAACCATTACCAGAAAAGAGTGCCGTGAGGAGCTGTCGAAAAGCAAGGCGCTTGTACCGGAGCTCGATCGGGGCGTTGTGGAATCGCAGCTGTGTGTGAAAGACAACAAGAATCGTACCATGATCGATTTCTGTGAAGCCCGCTCATCCGGTCCCTTGTTCATGACACTTGGCACTACGGTCTATGTGGTCGGCATGCCAACGGTCCACGTCGATGATTGCAATGTGCAGGTCGAGGTGTTCAATCGAGTGTCCTACTTTTTGGACTGGATCGAGGCTATCGTGTGGCCACGCTTGGATACGGTGTAGAATTTTGAAGAATTATGTTCAATCTGTGATTGTGGTGGATGTAATAATAAAGAAATTAATAAATCATTTATTTATTTGACACATCACATCCGAAAGAAATCAAATCCAATTAATATACGAACGAGATGTAAAGCTTCAACTATTTGTTGATTTTATGAATTTCAACTGCAATGAAAAGATATTACACATTGATATTACATACAATGAAAAGACATTTAAATAAGCGCACGTCTCAAATTTAATATTTAAGTTAGTCAAATAAATTAAAAACCATCTTCCCCAAACCAGGCATGAGCCTATATGGGATATAAGATAATATATCTTTAGCACCTAAAACTATGCCTAATTTACATAATTCAATATAGTTCGATTACAGATTCTCCATAATCTTTTGCCAAATCATATAAAAAATCAAAAAGAAAATCCCTAAAGGTCACCACTTCTGTCCACTCTTTTCCATACATCATTAAAAATTTAGGTTCGAAATGTGCCAAATCGTGGGGCAGGACACACTCCATTAACAATTATTCGCCAGTGCATAGGAGCACGGAACAAGGATATTTTTGTTTTCGTCTTTCGAGCAAGAATACAATGATGCAAATCAAATCTTTACAATATTCGTTAAATTATACATTCATATACTTAAGAAGACCGCCGTGATTGTTGTTTGTAATTTGAACAATTTTTATACCCCAAAATATGGTAACACAATTTTGTTGTACTTATATTTTTCATCTCGTTTTCATTATTAAGGTTTGAGTTGAGAATTGAAATTCTCATAGGATCTATGAAATACATTCACGAATTTGTATAATTGCATAAATTATCAGTTGTTACATTTGTTTTAATCCAGTCATTAGTGGTACTTAGAATCATGGAAGAATCAATTTTTAAGTTTGGTTTGACATTAGTCTCGACATCATGTGAATGAAGGAGCGACCCACAGGAAAGCCTTGGAACCAGGGTTGCAGGGAAACCTGGGGTGATATCGAATATAAGAACCTATCGAGAAAGAAATCTTATATCGAATATAAGAACCTATCATCCGCAACCCATAAACCCTGCCATCGAGATAGACAGAGCTGCAGTGGGATACGGAAGAACTTGTGAGGGGGAATTGACATATCGAAAAACAGATAAGAAAAGCCTCCCGTTTGGCCAACTCATCGGCTTTCTCGTTGCGACGATGGCACAATGAGATGGGATCCAAATCAACGATATTCTGAATACTTTGTCGAACATTGAACCCAGTAATTTCAAAATTTGTTTTATGAAATAATCCGAGCTCTTAGCAGCCATCACTGACCTGAGGGCCTCCACTGCGCTGAGGCTGTCTGTAAAAATGTGGCAATGATCAGCTGGGCTCGCGGTGATGATTAACAGAGCGCAAAATATTGCGGCCAACTCTGATATGTACACTGTACAGGCATCATGGAAGTAACAACTTCTTAAAATATACACTGGATCAGTATATTTTACAGGACTTACAGTAATTATTAATGTAATGATAAATTCTTTTATATACCAAAGAAAAGATAAGTTCATTTAGTGACGTCAAAGCACCAAAAACTATTTACGTTTCAGAATTCACGTCTATTTAATATTGTAAGCAGAGCTCAACACTGGCCCAAACTTAGTATCTGTGACACACGCTGGGTTAAAACGACAAATTTATAATTAGTGAAAAAAGTGATTTTTTATAATTTAATCACAGGTTTAATATTACTTTGAAAAGGGATCTAATTTCAGCTATTACGCAATCATCGTGTGGTGAAGAAGTTTTAGTTAGTGTAAAACCACAGAACCAACCAAGACGGCACGACATTTACTTCCGCTTGGGGTGCCTTCTTACGGAAATATCGCTTTCCACTGTAATTATGGATGAGAAACCAAAGGAGCGCTATAGAGAAAAGAGAAAGCATACCTGCTCAATTGTTTTTCGCGAGAAATTTTCTCCTGTGTCGTGGGGTGCGAGGAGCGATTTGTGGACGTTGTATTAAATATATGACGATGACAATAGCCGTTGTGTCATAGTGATGGCAAAACACCAAAGGGCTTATTATTCTGTCACTCACTTTTCAAATATCGGTCATGATTTAAAGCTCGTTTAACACCAAAAAATACACTCTCTTCGTGAACACTGTTCAGTAAGCGACACGGTTTGTGACGCTCAGTCAGCACAACATGCTGAGACAAATTTGAGCGATGAGTAGAATAGAAAAAGTTCCTTAGCGTTTCCCCTTTGAAAAGAAAAAAAAATTAATTTCTTTAATTTCTTACGAACAAAAATTTTTGTGTTTTGTGGGTCATGCGTGGAAACGTTTCTCACCTGGGGCTATTTGTTTTTGTTTTCTCTTTTGCATGCTGCGTATCTTGGGAGATGTTTATGAGTTATGGCTAGAGGCAATATATAAATTAATCTGGTGGTTTGAGGAAAAAGTAGAAACTATTCGCCTATTCGATGTTTATTCCAGGTACAATGTAAATTCTCTTTTAACCATATTTGCGCATTGTCTGCAGCCAACGGAGTGGATAAGCAGGAAATATTTGAAAGACAACCGGTCCCCGTCTGTCAAGGGTCCACGGTTAGTATTGGATTCTTACCGGCCTTCGAACCTGCAGCTAACGGTATACCAGTATGATATACGTTTAAAATAAATTAATACAACTAATAACAATAGGAAAAACATTATGCAAAATGATTAAAGGAAGTAAATTTTACTGTAAGATTACATCAAACAAGTACTGTACAAACGTTCTTATTACTGCAGTAAAACTAAACTTGGGTCGGGACCCATCAAAACTGTTGATTTAATATGTTTTTCATTCTTGGTTTTTAGAGTGAAAAACCGTTAATTCATGCTGTGAAAAATCGTTTATTGGAGTAGCTCATTTAATTCATACATGAGTTGGAAATAACTTTGAAATAAAAAAAAAAGTCGCCATCTATTACCATAAAATAAAATTACAGACTACAACAACTATACTGGCATTACAAAGAAAGCTTCCGGTTGCTGTCAAAATTAAACTCTTTATTCAATCGCTGACGCATGAATCGTTGTTCATATTAAATTGTGTATTTCAGTTATTTTGTTGGATAGACAATTGCGCGTAAAAAAGGTTATCAAAATGTACTCGTGAGCCTGGCGAAATCATTATATCATTATCACCCATCATAACCCAGCTTTTCATGGGTCTTCTGGAAAATGTGTGTCTACCTCCCTGCTGGGAGTCATCATTCATTAAACGGATCTTGTTCCTACATGAGATGCGTCGTTGAAGAACGTTGATGGGATGTCATCAAGTCGAGCAATACGAAAAAAAAAAAAAACATTTCATACCATGCCGGTAAGAACACCTAAGATGCTGGACACAGAACACAAGAGGCGAAGGTTAAAAAACCCAACCAGGCGTTCGTGACGGTCCCTTCTGTCTCATCCCAAGGCCGGTTGCCTCGTGGCCAAAGGGATGTGCCATGAAATATGGATCACAGCATCATACGTCATATAGCTATAGTTAGTCGCAAGACTGATTCGTGCCATCATACTTGTCATGAAAAAGCGCTAAAGTGTATGTACATTGTGCCCCGCTTTCCTAGCCGTTTTTCGTCTGCTACTCTGGCGACCGGAGGGTTGCAGTAATCTCCTCCTTTTCGCGTTTTCCTTGTACCACTGACCCAAACCTGTGTAAAAGTTTTCTCTTCCATGAAAATTGCACACAATAAAAAAAGATGATAACGAATGAAGACGAATCGATCTTTGAAGGAAACTGTAGCACATTGAAGGAAACTATAGCATAAACGGAAACTGTTGCAAGTTGCCTATGTTGTCCTTCGACGTGCTGTTTCGTTTCGACCCAGTCCGAGATACGCCACGCACCCTTTTTAAAGATGTTTCTAAGTTTTTTCATACCACCAGTATGTTGCGATTTTTTCTTCACACATTTATCCTTGCTACCTTTGGGCTCAGAGGAGATGTTCATCGTATGGTATTGCAAACCAGGCCCTTTCATCGACCAGAAGGTATCGACCATCGAGTAAAGGTAATAAATTGCCATTAATGAAGATAATAAAACTTTCGCTTTACAAGAAGATTTGGGTGTTTGGCAGCCACCGCGCCTTGCTGGGCCCTTCAAAATTGTGCTACATTGATTTGCGTATCGAGCACAGGAACCTTAAAGGATTGACATTCCCTTCGGAGTAATTTGCAAAAAAATTGGCTATAAAATGGTGATAATATCACATTACACCTCGTCAGTTGAGTCAGACATCATCGAGTTCTCATGCAATGCAGTCAAGCACGAGGTCATAATTTATTCCTCCTTTCCGATTAAAAGCAATAATAAATTTTACGGAAACTCACCATATGATGCAAATTTGATTTTTCTCATGAACACAATAGTGTAGGAACAGTTTGATTCTGCTGGTTTCATGAGGGTCGCAAGGATTTTCCACCAACGGAAAAATGAATGATCTCAGAGGCGATGGAAGATATTTTTTGATCTAACCTTAAAAAAACGGCTTGAAGTCATATGATCCTCATAAAACCCGATGTGCCGGGAGATGGGTCGGAACGAATCTTTAATTAAGCTAGTGGTCGAGCGTACGACACATTGCGGCATGGACATTAACATTGACCTTTTCCAGCAGGACTCTCAGCTTGTTGTGATGTACATGGTCAGTTGCGTAAAGAAACTCATTTCACATACATTTCCACACTTTTAGATTAGGATGGTTGTTATGGTCAGGTCTTTCCTTGGTCAGCATGTTGCCGAGTTCATAACGTCATAAATGTAGTTTCCACGTAGGAACGGGACGCTGGTCGTAGGCATCAACTTCGATTCACATGAATAAGCACGGCTAATCAGTGTTTTCTGGACATACGAGGGTTAGAGTTAATCCTAATTGAGCATAGAACACATATAAAATTGAAATGTTTCTCGTGCTGCCATCGAATGCCATACTTTGCTAAACATCGCAATTGAAAAGATATTATGATACGCCATTGATTACGGGTAAAGCTTTGCTTACAAAACGAGAATAAATTATTCTAAGTGGCGACTTTCGACTAAGACTTTCAGTGATTTTCGACTAAGATTTCAGATTTGACGGTGCGCGGGCTGAGTCGGGGTCCAGCTCGCAAGGAAATCGCATTCAAATTATTCACACTGTTAAGGTGGCTAGTCCAGTGGGCTTGAATATGAGGGTGAAACTAATTAAACAAGACATCACGTGATTTCACTGAACAGGACATATCGACGTTGGTTACCCGTATAAACAACCTGTATGCAAGCAGAACGTGGCTAAAGCTATAATTCAGAAAAAATGCTGATGTTCCGGATCAAACATCTATCGATTGACATATTGTTATGGATGTTATTAGCTTTATCAAGTCTAACATCAAGTCACGGGTGCTTCCATGGGGTAAAATAGCAATTGCAATAGGTATTTTGTTCATTAGCGTGCAAAAATGTAACGTTTTATTGACGACACATAGTTTTGTAATAAAAAGAGGTTTCATGATGGTATGCATAAAACTTATCATACTATAAACTGCAGGATAAGTTGATAGTTGTTCAAACATGCTGGTCATGGTTCAATCGTCTTATAACATTTAAGACGGTGCCTTTTATTATTCTTGTTAAAATGTAAATATACCTATTTTTTGTCATTTCAAAAAGTGGGATGTGATTTCAATAGAACCATATCAGTCAACAATCAAGGTATGCTTTGGATATAGTAAAGTAGTAAAGATGTTTAGCCGTAATAAGTTAGTTTATTCCTTCCCCCTCGTTCTTTTTCAAGGGAAAAAGATTCAACATGACGTTGGTGAACTTTATTTCAAAACGTGTAAAAAAATATAAAAGTTTAGTCCTGTCATGTCTGCTGGTAGGCGTTTCCGTAACGGCAAAGGGGAAGGAAATCAACTGGCATCGTTAGGAATCATTGAAGAGCGTTGACGGAAATGGCATGTCGAACTCTAACTGCATTTCGGTAAAATCAACCCAAACTCTTTACAGCGCAAAGGTTAGGTTCGAAGGAGGCATTTATTTGAAGCGCCACGTGATACACGCTTGAAATGCGTCAGGTTTTTGTACTTTCGTTTTGTAATCGGAAATAAACACTGCTATAAGCGTGTGGCAAGTATATTAGAGCTAGTTCGTACGTATCTTTCGTTGTGAAGTAACATGTCCAATTCTAAATGTGTGAAAACCTTTCAACCAAGCGTTAGGAAGTATTGAAACAAAAGAAATATGCCGGTAGGTATTCGTAAATATCTTTTTATTGGTCATTCGTAGAAACTGAAAAAGTACAGCTGTCGAACCGTTTGATCCGTGGATATCTGAAAAGTAAGCTTTGACACAAAAGACTGCATCAGGTCGGCTGGCAGAGTAAGAAATGTGACGCTACTGTCCGGTAGCTAATGAGGGCTACTGTCCGGTAGCTAAACTAAACTCATTCTGAAGTGGACAAAGCGGGATCAATTCCAACGGGTATGAGGGATATTATGCGCAGCAAAATTAACGGCAAAAGGAGATCATTTGAGATACCACAGTCTCCAATAGGGTACTGGATGGATATAATCACAAAGTAGTGTTGTGGTCAGGGCTATGGAGATTGGCAATACTCTTAATGCGGGTGCTCTTGTTTTCGAGAGATACAATGATTTCGATTATAGAAAGTGCTTCAGGTAGACGTAGAACAATAAAAGATAACCATTGTGCTTATTTTTTGTAAATAAAAGTGAAGTGACATCTTTTGCAACTAAATTTATGACCACAATATTTGTAAGTTTAATTCAAAGTAGTTTGGTGCTTATCGCTCCTGTATCGTAGGTAGATGGTCGGCTAGCACTGCTGCTATCTATATATGGTCTTCTGAACGCTGCACTTAAAATGCTGGTACGAGACAAATCGGATCTGATGGACATGTGCAAAAGGCGTTCATCGCTGTGCCGTAGCTATGCATAACAGAAACCGGTAAACGATTCTCAGGTTCCCAGGATCTTTGGCCAATGTTCTCCCTACTGGCAACTTTATGTATGCATGTAGTCTCAAATACCATCAAGAAGAGGCGTTTGCAAAAGAAACTATGTGGTATGCTTTCGCGCGGTTGTAAATAAATGTTACTATTGTTTGATGTTTGTGTCATGCGAAGGAAATTATGCAAACGATCTTCAGCTGCATCGTTGTAATATATAATGTTCTGGGGCAAGTGTCCTCTGCAGGCGGTAACACGACACACCGAAAATCTTGGTGGGGATGTTGTAGTATGCGTCAATGGACGAGTGAAGGCAGCTCAGTTCAAAGGTGTTGAATGAGTGGTGGTACAAATGCTCCGATCGTGCAGAGGAAGCCAATTTGTGTTCTATTAGCGTTGATTTTAATTTATAATATCGGCGGCGGTACGCAAAGAATTGATATTGAGTAGATGTTGTGTTAAGCGGATATTAATATACAATTTGTTTTTAGACATTATTTTGTTGAACGTTATTTACGTCTAGCTTGAAATGTATGGGCAAGTTCCTTGTTAGTAGATATATTCTTTTGGAAATATTTATTTCTTTAATGTGAATAATGATTCTGTTTGAGTCACAAATTGTCTTAGAAAATAAGGAAAATAAATAAACTGCAGCTCTTTTCAATTTGCTAACTTTAATTCATAATCTTTGCCATTTAAATAAAATGAAATAACATATATAAACGAAATAGTTGATGCCAAGTGCTAAAATTGCTGAAATGGTATGTGATGAAATGAGCAAAGAAAAAAAAACCCTGCAGCTTTCGTCTAGGACCCAGGTGTTCTTCAAAGTAAATTCAATATACAAGTTTGAGTAAAGCCTTCCAATTGAATTACTTTGATCCTAATGAATCCTGGGTTAAGCTTGTACCGGCCAGATTGTAAGAAAATCGTTTTATATTTACCTTTCGGTTCGTACACGCTTGCAGAAGAGATGAAGGAAACTACGACAGGTATAGCAAATCCCTAGAAAGAATAGAAAGATCCATCGTTTCCTCATAATTTGGTATCCTTTAAAAAGGATAGAGATAATCTTAAAGGATAAGGATATGCATGCTTCTTCGAGAAGATTTGTTTAAAAATATTCATGATATATCCGCACAACAACAACACTATTCAAAGGTGCGAAATGAGCTGTACAGTATATATCTTGCAGCAAATCCAAACAGGTGTGAACGGAAAATCATGAAGGTGTCGTAGGACATTAAGAATCTGATTGTAAAGCAAATAGAAAGTAAATACCTACCAGTGATGACAATTCATTCGCATTTAATCGTATATGACATATTCTGAATGTGGTCGTTGCATATATTTAGGAAAAAATAGGGTTGCTGTTTGCGTCTCGTTTAATTCTAGCAGCTTCATTTCAGAAGGCGAGGGTAATCAGTGCAAAATCACAATAGTGCGGTTTAGATTTAAATTATAGAATACAAAAATATTATTTCTTGTTGATTTGGTGCTCAATGTTGCTTATTTATATTTTGAATTTTATTTCATTTAACCAAAATTGTAGCATATTTTCTGTTAATACCTAAATGTAGGGGTTAAGTATCATTTTTTTCAGCATGGAATATCAGTTAAGTTTCTTTTGTGTTATTACGCTCTAGGTTACCTTGCGCTTTAGCCAACAGCACCGACGACTTGGGAACGTTGCTTGGAGAGATCGCCGTGGGGCTTGTTTCGCTGTCTGGAAAAGGTGGTATTTCAAGGATAACGATGCAGTTGCATGCTAAAGTCGGGTGGAAGAGAAGCTGTTTTTTGCCATTTTCTGTGTTACGTCTTCGGCCCCGCCATTTATTTCTTCACAAGTTTTTTGTAGTTTATGTTTCCACCTCTGTTTTCTCACTCTATATCGCTTACTTCTCTCTTTTTCTTTAATTTCTTTTTTGTAGTTCTTCATACATACCAAATTTCATCTGCTCTGCTTTGTTTCACGTTAGACTCAAACATGTTTTAAGGGAGCCAAATATTTGCAAGGGTTTGCAGAGGAGGAAGGGAACTTGGTATAAAAGAACGAACACAAAGCCAACATACAATAAGGCTCGCACTCAAACTAATTAAGATTTGCTTTTATTAATTTCGGGCTATTGTTAGATTGATATAATCTTGATAGCAAAAATTGAGAGCCTCCTTAGGATGAAGAAATTTATAGCAAACAAATCACCTGGTCGAAGGACCTGTAGCCATCTTTTTTACCTGTTGTAAAATTGGATTTTGCATAACTAGGTTTACCATTTATACAAAGAAATAGAGCTATAAACATATTAACGGACTAAATGCCCAAACAATATCTTGTGCAGAACAATAGAGTTAATGCTTGGATAGTCACATTAGAAATGAAGATTCTCAAACCGTCAGTCCTCGTCACGGATCCAGTCGAGTGATGCTCGTAATTGCTCTAATTGCTCTATTCCTAACGAGCCTTCCTCCAGTGGAGCTAGACTGCAGTGGATTGGTTCTAGATTTTGGGAGCGAGAGTGAACTTTCATTACGAAGGCGAAATGTTATGGGCGAAATTTCCTACCAACAGGCCCGAAACCCGTTCAGCCATAGCGTCCGTCGACCATGCTCAGGAGCTATTCTATTTAACGCATGTAGGACGACTGATTTAAATTTCATGTTTCGAACCTCCGAAACCGCGCAACTCTCGCCCGGTCACGATTGGCTGATTCCACGGTTTTGAAGCGATTAGGGTGCATTCCGAGAGGGTTTCCGGCAGAAGTCCAATTAATCACCCCACAACGAACGAGCGGCCACGTGAGTTTCAAATAAGAACCTTGCGTAACAAGTAACATCTTGCCACGGAATGGGAGGCGTGCGCAGTCGAGTCCTTCGTTGGACATTTGTTGACGATGCAGCTGTATCGGGGAATAAACCTGATGTTTGTCAAACAAATCAAAGCCCATATGTATTTGAAGAATGTTTACCAATTGATGCCATGTGTTTGGGATTCAAGGTTAACGCACTTTCAAGTGATCTTGGAACCTACGATAGCAGATCCTAGCACGAGCCTTTTATTATACATTATTTGAATTTGAACTTGAAGATGTTGATAATCAGTCTCACAACGAACCTCTAGCGATTTAGTCCGATCGAATTGAGCTTTCAATTTTCAAACTATTCATAAATATGAAAGTCTCGTAACCCCTTAACGGGCAGGCATGACCAACAAGGTCGCAACGCCAAGAAGAAGAAGAAGATCATCCTATCGATATCTTGGGCAGTTGGGGCTGACATATATTTTTCGACAAGCGGTGCGTATTGCCATACTCTCCCCTATATGGGTCCAACACACGAACTTCTCTTTCTTCCTTCGGTTTACTGACAGCAGGAAGTTTTGTACACTTTCGCCGTCCCCTCGCTTTCATAGCACTCACAATTGAATTGCTACTGTCGGGTGAGGCGTTTATCCGACGTGAGGCTAGCTCGTTCTTACTTTACCGTGATGCCCCATTCAAGGACCCTTGGACGATCACTTCCTGAAACGAAAGAAAAGTGCAACGGATGAGCAACCGGGGCATGTGGGTAATGGGAAATCGTTGGCGGTAGAAGCGGGACAGTGCGATCGCTCACACACACCAACAACGGTATGGACGCACGGTTTGCTGTGTCGGTTGAGCTGAACGTGTTGGTGCACACATCCACACGCACACACTACCAGCTAAACCAGGAACTGTGGGTCGGTTGAATATGAACTGTGTGCGGGTCGAGAGACCCTTGGGAACGTTCGGGAGGGAAAGGATACAGATAGTAGAATCGTGCGGCGAGCATGAGGTGCGACAGGAATTCGTGAAGGGCTGACGTTCGTAGGCAGTTCGGGCTGGCAGTTCATATTAGTCAGAACTGTCTGACAGCGCGGACGCGAGCGTGTTCCGAGGGCAAAGCGTGTTGATCCGTGTTTTTTCGTCCCCTTCCGGCGATTCCGACAGGATTATGGTGAGCGGTACGCGCCTTTGGGACTAAACGAAAGTGAAGGTGGTTCCAGCAATGTCTCAGGATGGAAGTTCCGATAAAATTGGTCGTACGCAATGCCACATATTGAATCGATACAGTGTCATAAGTGAAGAAACTTATCTTTCATGATAGCATATGAACGAGAGGACAGGCAAAACACGTGCAACAAACTACTCAACATACCGAAACTATTCTATCGATTTGAAGTTCCTAAAATAATCGCCCATTCTATGGAATAACAAATCACAAATTGTGCAATCGTGAAGTGATAAGCAGGAGTGCAGAAGACTATCAGCAGTAAAGGCTAGAGTGACCCATCCTCAAGAACATTCGCTGCACAAGGCAGTTTTCATGTCTGCAGTAGCGAACGAACAAAGAACAAATTACCGGTAAGTACCATACCAGAAACTATCTCACTTGTTTCCGGTAGACATGTCGGTTGCGTGCGTGCATGTGCTTTGATGCGAAAAACAGCCGAGCACCGATGTGTGCTTCTCCTCAAAAGAAGAGTTTTCTCACAGAAAGTGATTCGGAAAGTTACTCAGAATATCAGCCAAACATATCCACAGAAGCGTGACGAGCAATTTATGCACCCGCGATACTCCGCGAGTTCCGCTAGGAACTGTGAGAAGCAAGAGTTCATACAAGGTTGCTTGCGCATTGAGGAGGGCAACGTAAACCTCGCGCCTCGTGGAGCTAGGAGTTGGACTGTTCGACTAAGGCAAACAGCTGCTGTGGAATTGAAGCCGATCGGTCGGCATTCGTTCGTTCACTCTTCACCGGCTTTCGGTGACCTCGGCATCACTTAAATTATTTATAACGTGAAAAGTCCACCATTGCGTGTACCGGTTAATGAGAAATATATCGACGCGGAAAATGCTGGAACTGGGAAGCCGATCGCGTATACGGGTGGCCCAATCTGAAACGTATGCAACCACGTGGAACACCGTTGCGTGACGGTCGGACGCATGTTGTGTGCACCATTGACTGCACATTTACGAGATAGATGCAGATCTGCCAGTAATAACGACAACTTTGCAATTCAATAACTTTATAGTTTGAAATAGGTTAAGTCCAGAACTTCTTAAAATAACCGAAAAACTTATCAAACAAATTTGCATTCTATAGCTTTGTCCTTATCCTTTTCATGCCTCACTATGCAAGAACAATAGAATCGCGGTGGTGTACAGGCGCGGACACGTAGCATATTCTACAAAGGAGATTATACAAAACACGCCGAGAAAAGGTACGAGATACGAGGATATATAGGATCTACGCTAAAGTGCTCCGATCCCTCTTAAATCTGAGGGTTGATGAAATTCTCCAGCCATCAGACTAAGAACGAGGAGCTCTTCTTCCGTGTTGTTTCGACACGCGTTAGTTACATCCCATTCCATGGCAAAGGTCACAGGAGAGGTGCGTAAAGTGCATAAATCTAAGAGGACTGTGCAAGTCCTATGCTCTTCGCGACACGTAATGTTGGGCCCTATCGGACGTTATCCACAACACGGTGCTGGTCAAACGGCGTGTGTTCGGCCGTAGATGTTTGCTAACCATGATGTCTTTGGCATGGAATAAAGCGTTCACCGTTCCAGTCTGACTACCCTTTTTTGTGAAATGCATACTCATTTTGTTGCTCATCATTAATGCAATTGTTTTTTGTTCGCTCTCGAACAGTTGAATAGAACCATATTGAAGTATTTCCGCGAGCAGGACAGCTGCAGCGGGAAGGCCTTAATGGACGATAAATTCCCGGATTAAACTCGTTAGTGTAGGATTTAAGAACGTGCCGGGGAATAAGATCGGAATGATTTTTCGAAGGGAGTTATAGTTCTCCGGGGTTTGTTCCAACATCCATAGAGGGTTGAATATGAAAGTAAGTGAAATGAGAAGCCATCGGTTCAGTGTTTGCCATTGTGTTCGATTTTCAAATCCTTCGTAATCATTGCTTCAATTAAAATATTACCACACATTCGCATAGCAGCTACCGATGATTGATAGAGATGTAGATGTGCGAGGGTCACCGTCCGATGATCGTTGATAAGGGGTGCGCCTGCAAATGAGCAGAACCGCATTAGCATACGGTGGGATGGGGCACAATTGATTATGTTGGCGATCGATTGGTAATTTGAATGCAAATTTAAAATCGTTAGCTTCCCGCTGATGCCGTCCCGTTGAGCATGGTAGGGTTTGTTAGGTCCCGTGAGTGAGAGACCAAATCACAATTTTGTAAGGAGACATGCATTATTGCGGGATATTAGGTTAGGACAAGTTAAAAATATTTGTGTGGAGTATACGAAACTTTTTAAAATGTTATTGAATGAGAGATGCCGCACCAAAAACACGTGTTGCATTGTGGCAACGTAAGATCAGGCTAAATTCGATACGCTAAAACTGAAGCACAATAACCCACACCGTTGCAGGTCTGATTTGTTTATAACTTATTTTCAGTTGACCCTCGATCCATGTTTGGACCTACTTTCAAGCAAACTATCTTCCAGCCTTTCTTAATCATTGCTTTTGTGCTCTATATCGACCAGGAACAGGATTTGGCTGGTAAAACAGTTCAAAATTGGTCGAAGAAAGCTAAGCAAAAAATCACTGCGGGCTGGATTAGTTACGGCCAAGGGTTGCAGGACAATCACATTTATACTGGGATAGGACACGGTTGAACACTTTCTTCACAGTCCTCACCGTGTTCTGGGAAGTCGGAAAGTTCTTCCGCTATATGCAGCACAGTGCACAAGACATAGAATAGTGTAGAAAAGTAAATATCCTTTTTTGGGACGCCCTGATTTGACCATTATTGCTCCCGAAAGCATCGAAACCGGTTGGCGGGAAAAGTAGTCCACAGCTCCGAAAGCATCCTGTAGTACGAGCTCGGCGGAATCTTTGTACCAATCCCCAATGAACGCAGTGGGTTCAACGTTCGCCAGCACCCGGGAATGGGGTGCGCTGTTTGCAGCTACAACTCATCAATTCAAATAAAGACAATAGCAGAATAATTGGGACCATCAGAGGTACTACAGACCCCTTCGGAACCGATTCCTATCGCATTATCGTCCCTTCAGACGAAGTGATGGTGGTGGTGGTGGATGATGATCGCTTGGTTGCGGCTATTTGGGTCCAACCATCTGAACCCTCATGCATCCCTCATTTCAGATCAGTACTCTAGAAAAAGAAGAGGGTGAACAGACGAGGCACGTGGTGCAGGAGAGAAGGGGTACTGTGACCAGTTCGAGCAGCACCAGTTGTGTGTGTGCCATGATTCACTGATGACAAGCGAAAGTCACCATGGTGTCAAGAATGAGTCATTCAGTCCTTTTCATTCGGCATCATCCGAAATGCTTCGATCGGGTAAGGACGATTGATAACAACGCAGCCTCATGGAGCGCTTGGTGTCAGCATATGATGGGCACATTTGCAATTCAGTGTCGCTTGGTGCAAGCATCGTGTTTCAATTGTACTATGCTGGTTGCTTTTCCCGTCATGCATCGGGGGATGGATATGGTGAAAGGATGGGAAATGTCAACGAAATCGAGAAAGGGTCAATTTCTGCAACAACACAGTGCAAACATGGAAAGGGCGGTTCTACCATCTAGAACACATACGGTGACGGTGAAAAGCAGACCGAGGATGGGTGCGTTGGATTAGAATGCGCATCAAAGAGTTAATTCTTTAATCATTATGATTTTCGGCATAGTTCCGTCCCCGTGGCTGCAAATAGAGGGATGACAAAAAGTGAGGGTACGTCATAAATTGCATTGGTGCACTCCCTATGTTGATGCTGGCGTAGGGGTTCGAAACGCAATTGCACAATACGGTACTTTGGTACGATAAAAAGATTAGCCAGGCCACCGTTACCACATTGGCCATGAATAGTTTGAACGCTACTTGGTTCTTCGGTTTGTGTTAAGTTCAGATGTACCCTTTCAAAGCCGTAGTGACAGTAATTGTTGATAATTTGTGGGTGTTTTGTATGGGCACATTGGCAGATGTGAATCTTAGATTACTGAATCGACCTGCGACAGGATCGAGTAAGCTTTTGAAACAGCTCTGGTTTTTGTCCGGTACCAACAAAACGTTACTCTACGGTGCGATGTTAAATAAAACAGTTCTGGTAGAGCAATTACTTGAACATCACGCTTTTATGAAAACATGTTCCGGTAAACGTTAAACCTTCTGAAAAAACACATTTTGTGCTTCAGCGGATGGAAGTTTCGTAAGGGCTTCTACATGCACTTGAAGGTGACGATCCACCACATATGATGCTGGAGGAACGAGAAAGACCGTTTTTCTCCGTCGCAGTCTCTTTCGACAACAATCAGTTGCGACCTAGGTGAACCCCGGGCAGATGTCGATGCGAGATTAAATTAAATTAAATTTGAAATATTTAAATAAACACAACCCTCTCCTTTATCGGCCGGGGCCATCTTCTGGTAGGCAGGGCTAGTACTTTCGGGCTTGCTCGCGCGCCGCACTGAGAGAGAGATGATGTCCCAAATGGGGTAAATCCAAAGCCGGGCTCAAGATTAAGGTCGCGCTTGTGGATGCTGCTTCGGTTGCTGTACCGAGTGTGTTACCTGGATGGGTTCAACGCCTGCGTGCTGTTTTCTACTCTGTTTTTTGCAGGCAGGATCATTCAGGTGACCCATTTTCGGAAGGGGTAAACATACCCCGAGACGCGGAGTAATGGTACAGTTTGTCATAATATATCTGGTAAATGGGCAAATGTAGAAAATTTATGTTCCAGGCCACGTTTGATGTTAGTGGGTTTTTTTTGGATTTCAGAAGATCTATCTTAGCCTCTTATATCTTAAAGTTCCTTGCGGTGCCGCCGCTTCGTCTCCATCCCTCCATGAAGCGTTTTGTAACAAATGTAGTCCATAAGCCAGGTCCATCTTCGGTATTGAGCGGCTTAGGCAAATATCGGCCCAGGTACGCGATTTACTCGGAGTAAATCTTCTCATTATGCTTTCGTCTCAATGATGTTTTTAAGGAACGACTCTAATTTTATGATGGGCTGGAAAGGAGGAAGAAAAAACAATCATCACCAAAAACCATGATCGGTATTGAAGCGTTCGTGGCGCGGTGGCTGAGCGTGCATTTTTCAGGTGATTAAAGGAACCCCTTCTCAACTCCTTTTTTCAACCCTCTCGCGTACAATGTAATGAATTCAGGTCATCTTGCGAGGTCCTACCAGGGTTCCAGCGTTGGATGGACGGACGAACGGACGTTAGCCGGCCGGGACCAGGAAGTGGGAAAACATTCCCAAACAGTGCATGCACGCCTAAGAAAACATCGATGCCATCCTTTATGTAGGGAGAGACCCCTTGCTTCTCGTCGAGATGAAGCATTAAGATCGGAGTGTTAGGAAGGGCGGTTTCCTTTCACGAGGTGTCAGTGCCGCCGCTCGCTGCTGCCACTTCCCAACCCCGCCCGGTGGCATGGGCCAACTAAACAAACACTCGACCGGACCGCACCCAGCGATAGCTAGGACGCCGGGCGGCGTGGCGTCGCTCCCGTTGTTTGTTCTCGCGGGAGCGAAGAAAGCGGCCAATCCACTTGAAGTGGAAGGAAACGCGATCCGTGAGGGACCGTGCCGTGCTCGCGGGTCATCGGAGGATTCGCCCGCGGAACGCTTCCTTGCGGCCCAAGGTTAAGTGAAGTGATTAAGGGAAATGCGACCGCCGGTAATGGCGGTATTTGAAGAGGAACTGAAAAAAACACCACTTACCGACCATTATAACCGCGAAGAAAAGTGTGAACCGCGCGATCGCCCATTAAGCGGATTAATGCGGTGGTTACATTTCACGGTTTCCGCGAGCAGTGAAAGGTGCCTTTTTCCGCCAGATCGCGTGACCGATGACCTTTGGATCTCTTAGGTCCGCGGGTGCAGGGACAAGGTAAAGTGCCGCAGGGTCGGCTAGAGGCACTTGTCTTCATGTGAAGCAACAGATTGTTTGGACAGGCATCGCAAAGACAGTGGTCAGTTTGGTGAAACGGACTTTAAGGGAATCTTACGATTTTAAATGGGATCTTAGGAAGTCATGATCTTAGGACATGTTTTAAAGAAAACTTGACTGTTCTGTAAGCTAAAACAAAGTTATTGATGTTGGAGCTCTTAAGGACATGCAGCTGCTCCTAAGATCAATAGAGGACTGTATCGCCAGATGAGCTTGCGAACGTCTTTGAAGCAAAATTCAATAGCCTTACTGGTGTAAATATTCTTTGAATAATAAGAAGAAGGAGAAGAAGATTTAAGAGCTCCTAAAAAATATTCAGGATTGTATAATTTAACATTTTGTGGGCCTTATAAAATGTACTGAAATTATTTTAGCTTCGCAAATTTGAACAATTTTACTGTCATCCTAAATTGAAGCAACGGTTGTCGTTTGGTATTGTGACTAGTGATCAGTTTTTGAAATATACGAAACTCGTAGTCAAAGAAAACTGCCAAATCGCATGGGCAACGCATGGGTAAGGAGTAGAACGGGTTTGCTTTCCACGATGTTGCACATGGGCCGTAGTCACTCAACGGACCTAACGTACGATGACGCATCGAAGTTTTCTAAAAGTATACCAGTCGACTTGCGAAGTAGAAAAAATTAAAATTTAAACTCGTGGGAAACCCCTGGATGGCCAAACCGATCCAAACCCGGACAGACAGACTGTCAAGAGGGGTTGCGCATGGAAAGTGTCCCGAGAAGGGCTAAACTATGATCGCCCCTTTCGGAACGTAGCGAAGGACCTCGAGCGCTCGATAGAAATCTACGGGTAAGGGTTGGGTACCACCGAGATCGGGATCACCTTGTCCCGAGACACCGAATTGCCGGCCGGAGAAAGAAGGGAGAAAGCTGTCGGACAGTTGGGCTCCTTCAACGGCGGTGATAGCGGAAGTGAAGCGGTACAGATTGTGTGGCGCACAATCCATAAGCTACAGCAGAGGCCACCAAACGGATGCATCGCTTGGAGGGTGAATGGCGGTTTGGAGTTGTATCGGTTGTGCGTAAGAAGAAATGTAGTTCCATCGAGCATCTTACACGGCTCACCGTTTCGAACCGTTTTGATTGTAGCGCCCGGCCTAGTGTAGGGTTACACGTCAAACAAACGTCAACGAGAGAATGAGCTGTGGCGCCAAGCCTTCCGGCGGTGGGTTTTGTCAAAATTGACGATGATCATAATGTGCATTCGATAGATTCCGTTGCATATCCTGATACCATAAGAACGAATTCTACAGCCTTTAAGCAAAGGGTAGGGAAGCTATGCATCTGAATGTTATTTTTAATTAATTGAACATGATACGGATAAAGGCAGACTGTGCTGATGTGTCGTGCCTTCTGGCACATTATGCAATTCCCAGAAAACGATCGGTCCCACATCACTGAGCAGTTAAATGGGGGATTGATGGCTCGAAGCCAATATCATCTCAAATGTGTCAATGTTAGTTCACACCCAAAACGTTTGTATATTTTCGATGATGAAACCTTATGGCAATCCGATACTCGTAAACAATCACCACTGGTTGTAGAGGACGTGTTGTGAACCCCAGAAAGGAAAGAAGAACGAAACATCAGTAGTACTTCATGAATCACACAGTATTTGGTTTACCATTTATTTAACGGGAGCTCAAAATTTTTCACTTTTCTTTTTGACATGTTTATTTGCTGGTTTCATGGTCTAAAAAATATACAGCTATATAATTCAGTACATGAAATGACAAAATATGTTGACAACGTTTCAGAAAATAACCAACTAAAGTCTCCTTTGTTAGAGGTGTGCAAAGATCCGCCATTCCCTACCGGAAGCTATAAATATTGCAACTTTCTTTTGTAGGCCATTCGTCCACCATATTTGGAGACACCATTTTGGAGACAAACAGCAGGAATCGGTAGAACAATTGAGTACATTTGCCAGTGTACAGACATTGGATCAGGATGTGCGTTACTGTACCGGAAATGCGGAGAAAGTGGCAAATTTCTTTTGTATCCGACTCCGATTCACCTTGGTTCCGAAACGAAAAGAGAAACCCATACAACATCTGTGGGAGATGCTTTGTCAGGGTAACATAAATAAGGAGATGCTATATACCTAACATAACAGGCGCTGATTTAAGGACATTAGCTGCCATTAGAAATTTCGACACGCACAGGTTTTTTTTTTGTATTTCAATTGTTCTAACTGAAAGAAGGGTTTCATTTTTTCTCAGAATTTTTACATCCCTCAAAAGGGTAAAATGTGCATCCTCGAGAGCAAAAAGCGATGAAAAAACAATGGACTAAATTGTAATTTATAAACTAGTAGTATCAGCGCTCTCAGCACGGTAATTTTGTTTTGAGTGACAATTTTTTTCATCTAATTTTTTTAACAGATGATACGGTAAAAGAAGGACCCTGAAGAAATGGTAACATCCTTCGAATTACAGTTTCCTTGTGTATAAGTTATGTCTTGATTTTTTGTGAGCCAGACAGACACAGGGGTTTAACGCTGGCAGGAATGGAATGCAATCTCTGAATTAACCCAGAGTAAGGATCGCGGTTATGTCAAGGGTCTGCATTACAGAGATCGCGAGCGACTTTCTTGCAGCAGAAGAAACCGGAAGGTCTAGAAGAGATTTGAGAAATAAAAACTGTACATTGCATCGATACATTCTTTTTTGACGTTGTTTGGTAACGTCGTTGCATGTTACTTTTTTCATGCTGAGACCCAACAACAGACTCTAGGGGTGAGCTTTTTTCTTGCTATAAATCCCGGAAACCCTGCTGAGTGCCGGGATCTTCCTGACACGACAGGACACAACAAGGATGTATTTGCATTCGAAACTAATTATAATAAAATAAATTTTTCTCCAGCCCTTTTTAAGGAGGGACGCACTTTGATCACCTTTCTTTCGCGGCCGATCGAAGATGAACCGTCTGTTGGACAAAATTACGCTGCTCAGTATCTTCACAGTGAGGCTTAAAGCATATTTGACTGCAAATACTGAAGAGATTACAGTCAAGAGTGTCTTCAACGCTAGGATTGTTTCCTCCACAGAACTGTGCTCGTCCTACCATTTGAATTTTTTTTATCAAACACATTAAAACTTTTTTTTTCGTGAAAAAAAACAACCTTTAAAGACTTTTATCATATTCCCAAGTTATCTGCATGCAAGTGCATCGCGTAAGCATAAAATAATGTGTTCACACACACGTTTCCCTCTTACTGGCATGATAAATTGGTGGTGTTGTGATGCAGATAGACTTCGTTAAACAGAACTACCGGTACGGGAATATTAACACTGGTTAAATCTGTGGGAAATCTGGAACACAGCTCAACAAACATGCAGAACGAGCCGTTGCTGTATCGGTTTGGTCACTCTAGCATAGGTCTGGCTAATGCAAAATAAATGAGTTTCGTAAAGTCTTGGTCGGCTGGATGGCAAATCATAGTGAATCTATGATGAATGAATGCGTCTAGAGATTGCTAATTTTGTTTCATATCCTTTAGGCCCTTCTTCTTATATGATGTTCTAGGTCCCTAAAAGCTGCTGTAGCTGCTGTGTGGGGCCAATATCAAAACTGGTTAGTCTGGATTCATGGCATAGCCAGGCGGCAACGAAGACGACTGTTCAGGACGTCGTACTGGTTGCTGGCGTGTATTTGTGCGAAAACTCATCCCCAACACAATGGATGTCGGAACGGTTGACAGACACGAAAAGCCGGACCAACGGGTTTCTACGGATCAACCGGAATACCCGTTTCGGAGACGCAAAGAAATGCAAATTTATTTTCACAATGCACGCAAAAATAAAACAGAGAATACAAGATCCGTACGATACAACGTCTTGTACGTTTTTTTCCTATCAATGAAATCCAAATCACAATTCCCAGTAACCTAAGAAGCAATAGGACTATGTAAGGGAGCCACTTCCGATACCACAGATCCTGCCTTATACCAGACACGAAAAAACTGGATGTGAAGCCGAGCGAAAAATAATCCACGGCATTGTTCACCGGTGCGCCATAATTTCATTACCAATTTGTACATTTTGCGATTGCCTCGCGCTTCTCAAGGTCGCACAGTGTCTAATCCTCTGTACTACGACCACACGAAGAATACGGCTTGGTTTTTTTCCTTGAAGACACACATCACTACTACATCATCCTCATACCAAGCACTGCCAATCGTAACGTTGTCCCGATGCCAAATTAGAGCGCATTCATTGCGCGCACAAAGCGAAGCACGTCTTGCAGCGGGTCCTACATTGAGCGGGCCCTTCCTTAATGGAAGAAAGGCACAGGCGTGAAACGACAGGCGTCTGTAAATACGCGTATGTAATCTGTGGGAAAAAGGAGATCACTTCCTTGTTACAGTTTTTCCCGCACACTGCCGGCATTTCTTTTCCCTGTTTCTGCGTCCTTCTGTGCCCAGATGCGTGCTTTTGATCTTTAATGCCCACTTTTTGTTCAATCTTGCACATTTTATTCCATTCTTCCAACTTTCCCCTATTTCCCTTATGCTTGCTCCGCGCATCGAATGTGTTCAAATTTTTTGCGATATGATTTTTTTTTGGCACTTTGTGATAAATTCCAATATTTTGGTCATCCAAATTGTTAGAGAACTTCTACGTTGGTTAGTTTTTTGTCAGTCGAGGTAAATTGTGGCGTTTATGAAAATGCGAATTTTCGAAGCTATACCATCTGCTCCTGTGTTCCAAAATAAATGTTTTCAACTGATTGCAGGCAGCTGGTGGTGGTAGGTCGGCGGGTTTAGGAACCGTATCGTATGCAGATATGTCCTTGGACATTCAGTAAGAAAAATGGGTCGAAGTTATGCGACTTCTAATACTTCGCAAAGAACTGTAGCGATCTTGGCGATTGTGACCTTGACGAAGTGTGGTTAATTTCTTTCGCTGCGGAATCACCCGAAGCCTCGACATGATAAATATCTCTCAATTTATCTACTTCCATATCGTATTTTCCTGGCCTCATGTGCTGCTGCTGCTGCTCCCTTCTCAACCCTCGAGTTCAAGCGAAACAAAGTCCTATGGACGATGGATAAATAATTGCATTTCTTTCACTTTCTTGGGTTCGACACGCTCCGGGTAAGGTTCTGGATTAGATCGCCGAATGGACAGCGGTTGAAATGGTTGGAAGCCTTGTCACCAACCGCAGATGAAGCACACTATTGTTCAGCAAAGACAGCTGAAGGCACACCTTTACATTTGTCTAGAAACGTCAATGAAACAGTTTGCTACGGCAGTAGATGGTCGTTGGAGTAAAAAGTGAAGTGAAATCGTAAAATACCTTGGACAAAACAGTTTCATATAACGTAATCCATATACGTATGGTTTTATATGTATGCTAATACTAACTGTTAAAATATCAGATGGATTGGCAATCAGGCGTTCAGCAAAGGGATCATTTTTAATTGATTTTATAAAGTCTACAGGAAAGAACTACAGTATGATCCGGTTAAGAAGATGACTCCTTTGGAAAGGTTTTACAGTGGTAGGATTATGTTGAGGTAAAACGCAAGATAGGATGAACCATAACATCAGAGCTACAACAATCATGGAGCGATAACTCGCCCAAAAGAGCGAAGGGCTCCCGAATACGAATACGATCGATTTGATCCCTTCTATCTATACTCAACGCAGCGACCATAGGCTTCGGTGTGCACTTCTTTTAAGCTCACTCATCGCGCGGTTGCATGGATCTAGTTTTATTCATTTGGATTTTGCGCACAAATTTGCACAAAAAAATGGCGCACATCTGGTCCAAATACCCAAGGTGTTCGACTACTTGGCTTTCCGAAGGCGATTGCCTTGACGCAATCGGCATCCTGTAACGAAGGATGCCGTTGAGTTCTTGGGTTTTTTTCGATTGTGCCTCGAAGCAGCCATCCGGGTCCCAAAAAGGGATGAAATTGGATCAGAATCACTAGACAAACAAACGCAATTTACCCTCTATTATGCTTTCTTTTGCTTTTGTGTTTCACGTTTCGTTCGGATCTTATTTGCTGAAATTTTTCATTCTCCCTGCATTTGCTTTTTACTTTCATTTATGCCTGAGGTGTACCTTTAAGCGGGTCGGCGTTTCCGTCCAGCTGTGAAATTTGTCGGGTTTTACGTTAACAAAATAAATTAGAAAAAGTTTGTTTGCTTTTTGGAAAGCCTCACAAAAAACTAACAGTGGAACTTCTAAGCATGAGCTACGTTTTCAATTTAAAAAAAAAACATTTTAATATATTTTTGTAATATAATATAATCTGTTATAATTCTGTTGTTATCTATTGAATAATGCATCGCAAAATAAGCCTTAGCTCAAGCAACAGTAATTTATCTTCTAAGGCATGAAATAGTATTTTTGTTTGGTTGTTGTTTGGTTCTCGTCTGGACGAAATACACCTATCACTCTTTCTCTCTGTAAATTTTCATTTTCCTTCTGCCTGACTGTGTTTTTTGTTTAACATTCTTTTCATTTTAAGTTTTTTTCCTAGATCACCTTCGGTTTTACTGTTATCGCAGAATGTATGCTATTTCTTTTAAACACAAGCGTTTCATCGTCTATAACAGGGGTCGGCAAAGTCCGGCCCGCCAACTGATTTTATCCGGCCCGTAAGAAAATTTTAGTGGTTCATACAAAAACCCCAATTCATCTTTTATCGGATTTGTCAGGTTTGTTTTCTTGCCAAAAATTTGATTAAAATTGTTCAACATGGTGTTCCTGTTATAGCGGATGTTGGGATCCAAAATCAAAATTCAACAAAAACAAGTATGAAAGTGTTTTAAAAAGTATAATGCTACAATTTATAGAACTTTATAACACTTTTATATAACTTTACTATTTAGAAAGATGATACTCCATTAAACAGGTGACTACTTTGAAAATATTCAAACATCGTTTAAGGTATCCGGCCCGCGGTTTCAGTTTCCTTTGAATCATTTGGCCCTTTAGGGAAATGTATGCCGATCCCTGGTCTATAACGAGAGAATTCTTTAGAAGCACAAGCAAGGGAATTAAAGCAGATGAAAAAATTAAAGTAATATTCAAGGTTAATCAACATGCAGCTGAAAAAAAATTTAAACTCTTCTACCACGACCACCACCAGCACCAGAGTCACCATCACCAATGGGCAAGGTACTGAGTAGGGAAGGAAAGAATCATACATGGATACCCCCTGTTGCCAGCGGTTGAGTTTTAGCGCGCAATCGTGCCATTTGCGTACGGTCGGCTCATGTTTACGCAAGCTTACTACTCTTGCCCGTAGCCAGCATCTCATTTAGCATAAGAAAAGCCAAAAGGCGGACTCAAAGACCTGAGACTCGCGAGATTAATGCTGCTCCGCGAGGATGGAACC
The DNA here is from genome assembly GCF_943734765.1 of Anopheles ziemanni. Classification (NCBI taxonomy): domain Eukaryota; kingdom Metazoa; phylum Arthropoda; class Insecta; order Diptera; family Culicidae; genus Anopheles; species Anopheles ziemanni. The sequence goes on along the minus strand of NC_080705.1, from coordinate 47,673,923 downwards.
TTGTCGTCGGGAGTCCGGAGAGATGGGTTGTCGCTGTTGCCCTAGCTGAACCCTACTGAACGTGGCAATTCTAGCAGCGTGCCACCGAATCCACCGGATTGCCAAGGTGAACGTTGAGCCAAAACCTCGGTTTTATAGCCTGTGGCGCAAGCGAAGCCTACCATCACGGTTGCGCTTTGAACTGGTCTGCAAGGGAGTTCCGATCCTGAGGCTATTTACGGTTGGGTCACTGTTAATGCGAGTGGTATATGAGGCTGCTGCTGTTGCAATGTATTGTGTTTATTCAAATCACACACAAGCCATCATCACTACCCTCATACTGGGTGTTTCTATTGCTTCTCCAATGGAAACAACCGGAACAACAAGTTTATACGCACTGTGTGCGACAGAACCAGAGGATCCCTCTATGTTCGAAGAGATTTGCGCCACCATGTAAGGTGAAGACGACCAAAAGCTATTTCGCGTTTGGCGGCGCTACAGTCCCCGATTGCGCTCGTAATCGTTCAATCGGTCGGGGTTTTGGTTAGGATGCTAGCTGGTACGACCGGGTTAACCAAACGCCTGCGGCATTTTTTTCACCCAAGACACAAGCTTGCTTGTAATTCCCGTTGTTGTAATGTTGCATGGTGGAGTACGGCAGAATCTGGCGCCATTATTATATCAAGAGATAGTCATGTTTTTAATCAGATAAAAAGTACTCAATCCAAACACGGACCATTGTTATTCTATAACAGATTAGACACTTGAGCTGGTGCTCTGATAAGACCTTCCATCTAAAAGTCAACTAGATGTCTAGGCTTCAGTGACGCTAAGACAGTGAACCAGAGCGAAAGCATGAGTTTGTACGACACTTTGCGAAGCCGGGCAGAAGTTATCGATGATAACGTTCGATTGTCCGAATTAGTTGCCCGAACCGTTGCTAGCGGACCCCATGATCGTCCGATCCACCTGCTGGAAGTGGACACTGTTGTTTCGCGGTACGCAGAATGGCTTCGCCATCTGCCACGTGTGAAGCCGTACTATGCCATCAAGTGCAACGATACTGAGGCGGTGGTGGAGACGCTGACGGTACTTGGCGCTGGTTACGACTGTGCGTCTCAGCCCGAGTTAGAGCGGGTCCTCAGGTTGGGCGTTCCGACGGAACGGATCATCTACGCCCAACCATCGAAGAGTGTTGCTTCGCTGAAATTCGCACGTGATAAGCGAATTCGTACGGTGTTTGATAATGAATTTGAGCTTGATAAGATAGCCCAACACTTTCCGGATGCTGAGTAAGTGCGCCTTTTACCCTACAACCTATAACGCCTACCGTCCTATTACTTTTGGTTTTGATCGTTGCTTTGCCAGGCTACTGTTGCGGTATCGGTTCGATTCTGGCAACACAAAAATCAACTTGGGCAGTAAGTTCGGGTGCGAAGTAACGGTAGAGGCAAGGCAGCTGCTCGATCGAGCCCGCAAGATGGGTATGAATGTCGTTGGCTTCTGCTTCAACGTTGGCTCCATGAGCTACGACGCGGAGGTATTCTATAAGGCGCTTCAGGCTGGACGCGAGATCAGTGACTATGCCGCATCGATCGGTTTCCAGTTTCGCGTGCTGGACCTCGGCGGTGGTTTCGTCGGCGATAAGGACGACAGTATCGCCCGGTACGCTCAGTACATCAACCGAGGGCTAGATGAGTTCTTTCCGGAGGAGTGGTTGGAGGTGTTCGCCGAACCAGGGCGCTATCTGTGTGCCGCTGCGGTGACGAACGTGTGCGTCGTCCAGGGCAAGCGATACTTCCGAAATGCCTCAAACTGGAGCTCCATCGAGAGCGTCGGATACTATTTGAACGACGGCATGTACGGTACCTTCTACGGTGCCAAATACCGTGGTATGGTGCCGAAACCGATTGTGTGGAAACCGAGCGCTGCCTGCGGACCTGTGAGGCCGAGTAAGCTGTTCGGCCCGACGTGCGATGGAAACGACTACTTCATGGACGGAGTACTACTACCGGAGCTAGAACCAGGAGACACGTTAGTCTTCGAAACGGAGGGTGCGTACGCAAGTGTCCACTCTTGCCGATTCAATGGATTTCATCTGCCAAAAGTGGTCGCTTACATTCGACGCACTGCAGTCGAGCTATTAAAACAAGTAGGCGATGCCAAAATGGACAGCCGGTTCATTGACAAGCTACTCTTGGACTCGGAATTCCTAAAAAACATCGGCCAAAAGTGTGAACCGTTGTCATTTACGGATTAACAGTCTGAATAATGTAGGCAGGAGCAAAAGTAGAGTATTGTCAACGACAATTGAATGTAAAATGTCTACAAATGCTTCTATGGTGGTATAAAACGTGTTGAGCTGTATCCCTTTCGTCCTGTCCGCAGGATCCTCTGGGTAACGAAACTCACGCTGCTGTTTACCGATCGAGACCGCCTGATACCGTCATGAATTATAGTAATATGTTTTATTATTTAAATTTATACACCCCGGCACAGCCACGGGGAGGGTTCTGAACTACACAAAACACTTACCGAACGACGGGAAAGGACGTCAGAGTATGGGAGTAAAACACATAAAGAAAGAAAAAAACTAACGACCTAGCCCTCGCATCGCGAAAAGCGCGCCCTGCTCTGTTCCCGTAAATGTGGCCTTTTTTTTCTTCCGGCTGATCTTAATATTAATAGTAAGGGTTGCGGTAAGCCACGGCGGTAACCGATAGGTCACACTGCAGTTAGCAGCGAATCCGCCATCTGCGCATTCCTTCACGCCGTGTTCCATAGAAAATGGATCACCCGTAGTCCTTGCGGTTAGCCGGTGGGATTGCATACGATCTGCGATAAGATCTACACCCCTGACGCGATCCGTTTGTAGGGATCTCGCTAAGGGATAGCCTGTTCGTCATGACCCTTGTCCGTTTTCCGCTTGCACCAGGCCGGGCTGAAGACGAGCGCAGATGACATCGGTGAACTTTTTTTTTCAGTTTCAAACCTTGTTTGCTAAAGAACTAAACGAAGGTGGAATTTTAAATTCGACAATTACCTTGGAGTGAAGAAGACAATACATTCAAAGGAAAATTGATCTAAAGACGCCATAGCAAGTATTACACGCATATTAATGATTTAAAATTTACCAAAGGATCCTGCTGAATAATAACGATGAAACAACACCAGATGTTTGAGTGAGGAACTCTGTGAAATTCATTAAATATTCATTGCCCACAGTCACTAGACATCCGCATATCTGATGATTGAGGAAAGAAGCGATAGTGCATCTACCAATTGCGATCGGCTAATGACGCTCACGGTAGTTAAATGTCCTCTCACTCGTGAATTGTAAAATTAAAAACTCATTACAATCAAGCTAGCAAAGGATTGCTTATTGCGGCTCTCGTTGTGTGATTTGGGTTTGTAACTGCCATCTTTGTTGGACCACTTATGCAAAAGAGGTGATCGACGGGTTGCCGATTTTTCATTCTGTTGCACTTTACATCCTACCACTGTTCTTATTACGAGTATTTTCATGTTAAACAATATTCTGAAGCTAGCATTATTCTGCAGTATTGTTATGTTCCAAAATATTTGACGTGAGATGTAATGTAGGAGTATATTAATAGTTTTGGCGCGTTACCATGCGCGATTTTAGGAATGGCCTTGATATTAGGCTTAAAGAAATCGATTACAATTTTGCTAATGAACTATGCTCCTATGATGATTTTCTAACCATATAGTTTGCAAACTCCATATAGTAGGGGGCTTATGAGCTGCGCTTTCTCTTACGTAACCGAAAGATTATCCCAGACATTCATCCTATTCTAGGTTGTTCAAATGCGAGTGAACACACATATGGTAAGAAACTAAAACATTCTAACTGCGAAAACAGGGATCTATATAGTGTAACATAAACATACAATCTTACAAAAAAGTATCTCCAAGTTATACTTCTCAAATGCAACAGTTGGGCAGTAAATGATTGAAAGACATGCAGTGGGGATGGCCACCAAAAGCGCCATACGGACGTTATTTATCAGCGAAGGATAGATGTGACGTAAGTCGAAGGAACAAGTGTTGATGTTAAACAAGTACTTGGGGTGGATATTTTCTGTGAAGCAGATGATTTTTACGACCTGTCAATAAATAATCAATTACGGGCTCTTTTTCACGTCGTTCTGTGCGCTTGTTGGCTTTCGTTCAGACGTTAGAGTGGTCGCCTAGTTTAAGAAAAAATACAACCGAAACAAGGAATAGCAAATGCACGTGTCACGGTATAATCTGATTAAAGAAGTCTTGGAAAAATTGTCCGGTGGACGGACATTGGAAAAATGTTAAAAAGTCTACATAAAAGCAACCGATGACTTGACGAAGCACTTAACACATTCTTCCTTTACTGCATTGCTTACGGTCAATGTTCCGAAAGTAGAAGCCCACACGTAGGAAAACGGCAATAAAATGCTGAAAATAACGTCAAAACGAACAAATAAAAGAGGAAAAAAGGTCTGACGCTATCTTCTCAGGGCACATGCTATCATGGTCATGGTAGACCTTCGCTAACAACATGCGGGAAGTTTATAAGTTTTTTTCTTATAAGAGTTTTCCGTTGGTAATGAATAAGTTTATGTTTAGGATGGTGACGGATATTGACTTTATTGGGGGTATTAAATGCATATTGCTCAAATATCACATTCCGTACAGGAGATACATAGTATAGTATGCTATAGGTTTTGAAGCTTTAACATGCAAATTGTAGTTAGGAAACCCGAGGAATGGCAACAGTTTTTCTTTTCAAGAATAAACAGAACACGTTCTGTGCAAGGTCCACCTTTATGTTTATCCTATTCATCAAAGGAAGCTTTTTACCGTTCATTTTAAATTCGTGTGGAAAGAAGATTAAACAAGTTGCATTGCTGCGACGGCTAAGGAGAAAACACTTAACCCGCGATACAACGGCTAACCCTTCGCGACGGCAACTCATGCTGGTATCGTTTCGAATAAGAAACTGTGTGAAGAAAATGGTGGCATGCAGTGCATGGTGGCACATGCTGTCTGGATCGGCCATGTCGGAAGTCACCGTGGAGCTCAAGGTGAGCGGCGGAAATTGTGGCAGCAGGCATCATTCATTGCAGGCACCAGCTGGCATTCGATCGCTGGTGAGAGAAAACGACATTTGAAGCCGACGATTGAAGTATAATTGTGCGAAACGTGTTGCTTGGCAAATTTAATGAAGTTATTGGCTAACCGACACTTTCTTTCTCTTTTGAAGCACTTGTTGTACTTTTGCCTTTGGGAACTGTCCATAGGGAACATAGAAGAAATTAACGGATCGAATCGTGTGAAGCTTTATATAACGAAGCCTCGTTCTACCGAACAACGCGTTACAGTCCAGCGCCACTTGTGCGATCGTCAAATGTTCAGATAACCCAGAGAAGGATATCTTTTTTCTTATGCTCATTTTGGACAAAAGCCATTACTAGATCGTTGAACGCTGCTAAGCAACCAAGCCGCGCGTAATTAAGAAGGGACTGGATGGATGATTTTGTTAGCTAATACTCGAACAAGTGACATTTGTCTGTACATTTTAACATCCTGTTGTAGTTCGACCTTCGAAGATTTTCATGCCCGATTAGGATCTTTTGAGCTTTCTCTGTAACATTAAATTAACTTCCATCCTTTCTTGCTGCACTCACATCCGGTGACCATCATTTCAGATCAGAATGCTAAAGTGGACTGTTACCAAGCGCTCGGAAGCAAGCGGTGGAAATGTCCTGTCGCAGGGCCAGGTTCTCATGGAAAAGCGCCGTCATGCACGACGTTCTCTTGGGGCACTGAGTGAGCGTATTGAAGCAGCTGGAAGGAACGCAGTGTCTAATGATGGTGCCAGCAACGGATTGGCGACGCACCATCAAATCAAGCTACGTCGATCCCTCGGGACTGCCGTCCACGGGCTTGCTAATTATGATAAGGAAAATCGATGTATTACCTCTACGCCGCACCCGATGACCAGCAGCAGAACATTGGATTCACCGTACTCTGCGGCGTTGCGAGACGTGAGCAACATTACTCCCAACACAACACCCTGCCGACTGTCGACTGTATCCACTCCTCAGAGCCGCAAGCGGACATGGGCATCTTCTCCGGCTTCGGTGGGTCAAAAGAGAGCACCCAATCAAGAGATTACCGTCTTGCGTGAGCCGTACGCCACAACTTTGCCTACTTTTGATATCGAATATTCACCCTGCGGCGGTAAAAATGTTCCTTTTCTGGCGATTCGCGGTTTGGGAATGACAGAATTTGAAAATCCCGGTCGATACTTTCCCACGGACGGCGAAGAGCCGTCATCGAAGCGCTGCAAGACCAGCGAAAAACAATCGATGCCTGACGAAACTGCTCCCAAAAAAGCACCGGTAGGAGTCCCTGGCTTGACTCCTCTCTCGTCGCGGTTCGCTGATCTACGCTTCAACAAGGGTAGCTTCAAACGGCCACGGTCGGTAGCAAAGACGGTTAACAACAACCATTTGCCTCCTCCGGAGACCGGAGTGGATGCACCAGAGGAAACGAATGAACTATCATTGAATTCGTCGGAAATGGGAGACATTACGCTGGACAAGATGATCGACGCCATACTGGAGAGCGCCAAAAAAGACTCTCGCTGGGCCACACCACGCCCGAAACGGTCCTCAAGCATCAAGTCCAAGCAGTCGAAAGGATCGTCGCCAACGTACACACCGGCCGACGATCCGGCTACCGACCTGTACCTCTTGGAGCGGCATCTTCCAGTGCGAATAGCGCAACAAGCAGGTGAAACGACAATAATTCTTGCAGAAACCAGTCACGTCAACGAAAGAGAAGTCAAAACACCCGAACCAATACGCGAGCATCAAACCACCTCATCAACCAGCCGGGGGTTCCGTCAGTCGCTAAACAAACTTGTGCTGGCAAGTCCGCTGGAAGCGGCCTGTCATCTGCGGCGTCAAAAGGCCGTCAGAAGAAAGCATGGTAAGCAAGAATCCGGAGGCCTTGATGGTGGTGGTGTAGCATCAATGCAACGGAAAGACTTGCAGGCCAGCGATGCATCGAAAAGCCCAGAAACCCCAAACGTAGCCTTCAGTCACTCCAGAATCGATCAGCTGGCTTTGGTAAAAACGCCCGTCCATGAGGGAGCTTGCGTATTCGCACCAGAGGATGGTACTGTAGAGTTGCAGAAACAGCAGGAGCAGCAATTGGTATCGGCCACCGCAACACCCAGCATACGATCAACTGATCTACAGGGCTGCTCCACACCTACCGAGTCGATCGAGAAGACGCGTAAGTGTCTCAACTTTTCGCCAACGCTCAGCGAGGACTCGCTGGAAAAGCGAGGGTCGGTTGCCTCCTCAATAACCTCGCGCTGTTCTAGGGCTGGTTTCGCGCTGGGCACAGGACCGACCGTGCGGGGTACACTCGAACTAAGTATCGGTTTCGACCAGACAGGTCGCCTGCAAGTACACGGTGAGTGGTGTATGGTATGACATCGTTGTCGCCGTTTTAGTTTTGGATCATTTTCATTTCATTCGGTGGGCCAGGGTTGCAGCAGTATGTTTGGATAGGCGGGCGATTGAATAACATTTTACCTCTCACTTGCAGTCATCCGTTGCCGAGACCTTCAGAGAACGCAAACAGGCAGCACGGCAGGTTGCAATGCTATCAACGCGTATGTAAAAGTGGCGCTAACCACCATCGGCAACACCGGCAGCGTACTGGCGGGACACACGGAATTCGGTCCATTTCAACGCACAGCCGTCCATCGTAACTCCAACCGACCGATCTTTGACCATCGGTTTTTCTTCGATACTCAGCCGGATGACGAGCGCCGGATTCAGCTGGCCGTTTGGCACCGGGATAGAGAATGCAGGTACGTCATGGCACAAGTCATCACCACTATAGCCTTATGGCTGTAATTCTTTCAAATCCACTGTGGGCAAAGGTAGCCACCGTTGTGGTTGACTGCTAGTTACCGAATGAGAAGAGCTGCTTTGAAGAACTGCCGATACAACTGCGTAACGGCACGATAGGACGATTGAAAGTACGAGATACTCTCCCGGAAAACACATTCAAGGTGCTGATGCGCATGTGTTCACTTGCGGTAGTACTCCGGATGTTGGGACCAAGTTTTCGGGTCCGCACTCTTGTTGCTGTTGCCTACGCGAGAGGTTCGCGGTACTGCCGTGGCCGGGTTCTTGGTTTTGGTCAGCGCGTTCCGTGCCCTCATAGGATCGAAGTTCTCTTTTCACCAACCATCCTGCTCGTCGCGCATAGTTTCTGTTCCCTCCGTACACCCGAGTGAGTCCTTATATCAGCGCGAACCATAATGAAGGAAGCTACGAAAAGTCGCAGAAGTGAGGGATAGTTATTTTCACCGAAAATTGAACAATCAGAAGTTAAGAAACAGTTCAAAAGTCCAATGTGAGTTGCAAGTTAAGCACATAGGATAATGTGGCATCAGAAGTATGTGTATGTGTGTGTGTGTGTGTGTGTGTGTATGTGTATGTGTGAATGTGTGAGTATGCTTGATGTGTGCGTGTTTGCTTGAGGCTTATGACAATGAAGTTCTTATTCTTGATTTTTATTAAGAAATTTCTTGCTTGCACGAACGGTGAGGTGAGGATGCGGCTGATAAATGGACGTTAGGCCTTGGAAAGCACTTCCATGTGAATAAGGATCGCCTTTGGCTGTGATTTGCAAAGCATGCCGCAATGTTCGAGAACAAGTTTTTACGCAGCATCTGAGCAAATCCCAGGCAGACACTGCAGCAACAGTGTGAGAGCCAAAAGTGTTACGTGGGAAAGGCTCATTAAGTGTAGTCCGTTTTCCATTCCACTCATGGTCAATGTGATATTTCTTCCATCGTCGTCAACACACCATACCACTGATTTGATATGAGAAAGATAAGCAGCACTATAAAAGCATTGTGAATATATTGTTTTTCGTGCTCTCAGAGTGTATGTGAGTTCGTGCACGTGTTTTAATGTATAGTAGTGCGTATCCAGGGGTGTCAGGAAGGTGCTTCCTATCGACTCTTCATCAATACGTGCGTGCTTCGTGTGTCTTGTGTAGGTCGCCTACGCGCTTGCGCCCAACAGATCGTATAAAGGAAACGTGGCCCATTCTTTTTGTTTGAAACGAACTCTGTTTTATGTAACCACTTGAACGACAAAAATTAGGTATTTTATTTTATTAAGTTCTATTAAGTAAATCCTTTTCCTCTAACTATTATTTGTAGTGTGGATCAAATATTTCACTCAAGTATGCAAAATACGAAACCACCTGCATTTTCAAAAAAAAGTCAAGCAATGGTGCAAACTCATGCATCGAAAGAGACTCAAGACAGAAAAGAGAGAGGGAGGGAACAAGTTAGAGGCTAAATGTATCTTCAGTCGATCTTTTAAAGCAAGAATAAAGTCGACATATGTAAAAATAGGAAAGTTTTAAAGGAGAGTTTCGTTTTCCAACCAAGAAGAAAGAAAAAGAGAAAAAAGAAAAGAATTTAAACACCAATGCACATGTGTTTTCCATACAAGTGTGTCTGGCCAATTGTATGCACGTGATGATGGCACTGATGTGCAATCAGGTGCACACAAAAGCAAAGGAAATGTTTGTAAGTTTGAAAAAAATAATTTTGAATTACCACGCACGGTAATTAATAAAAAAAAACTTTTGATACATTGAAACACGCATAACCTTGGCAATCAAGCCTTGATTGAACTTTACATTCAATAACTAAAAATAGAAAACCATAATATTTTAGTAAAGAAAAACCTATGTTCCTTTCGCGCAAAGATTTTATATAAAACACAATTACATAGCATTCGGCGAGATCGAATTACCGAGATCGAAAGTTTGCGTGTTGTGTTTTACCCATAACACGCTTAAAAAATTCGGGACACAAAATAGCATACCAGTCCCTTGAGATTATATCGATGATTTACTATTATCGACCGGTGTTTATGCCCACCAACACAGTCTTTAGAAAGTTTTACGAGCGATGCCAAACCAGTGCGGTTATAATGGTCGGCCCATCTGAACCGATGCCAAACGAAACACAAACTTGTCGCCAACACCTCATTATAAGAACAACTTATTGTAATTTCATTTGCTCTTGGCCTCAAATGGCGATAGGCCTAGTGTCGTCAGTTGCTTGTTGGCACCTTGTTGTCGATGCTTTTCAATCGGCATATCTGCGTATCAGCGTATTGCATTAAACAGAAGTGGTTTTAAATTTTGGTTTTCTCGTAAATTGGATAGGTGCGATGACAGGTTTCTTTTCGTGTTAGGCTTCTTGGTGGTGCTTGAATTGCCTTTAGAGATTGATATTCGCTAAAGAAACACGTAAGCTTCAGCCGCACGTGTAGGTTGTGGGTGTCATTGATTTTTTCTATTATTGATTCGGTGTCTGACCGACTTTTTTGTTATTTTTCTTCCACTAGTCTTCTTCACGAGTATGTTTGCACGCGATTGGATCCATCATTAGGATTATTTTTTATTCACATTGTTAGGGTATTTTTTATCAGAAACCCGCTTTCCGGATCTAGTACATTGCGTAAGGAGTTCATTTGAAAAGTTTCCTCGTCTTAGCATCTTCTTCCATTGTGTGTCCTAGATTTTCGAAGCTTAAAAGAAGATATTTGAATCCGAGCTTTAATTGCTTCGTTGGGTTACGTAGTGTTTGTATACTTTATTTCATTAATTGAGTGAGTGCACTGTTCCTAGGCTTGTATACAAGTGTAGTGAGTGAGTGGTATTAAGAGAAGGTGGTATTAAGTCAGTGGATGTTCGCAAAGGTATGTCTTTTGTCTTGCAAACTGTAGCCGGTCTGCTACGTGGATCGTCGACGAACGATATCGGAAAGGATCAGTCTGCAGCCGGTGCATGCTGTTGTCATCCGAGTGGTAGCAAGGGGCGACATACGCATCATCGATGCCACCGACAGTACATGTCAGGTGTTCACAACGACGATGGTTACCGGATGTGTCAGAAACTGCTCTTGCAAGCTGCTATTGCTACCGCCAGCTCGGGAGCTACAGTCGACGAAGTCGATGGTAGACCGGAGAATGTTGGTACAATCGATGAAGAGAGTTCCGCGAGCAGATCTTGACATAGTGTGACATTCGCTGATTCGCTCATCCCGCTGCAGATCGATCAACCCAATGAGGGTTCGGTATTTCGGGGAGCCGATGCAAACACTAAATGTAACAACACCTTCTCAAGAGACAATGTCGACAAGTGAGTGATTTAATCGATGTTGTGATTGCTCTCTGTTCGTGCTAAGGAACCTTTCTGTGGATATGTGTGTACTCATAATTTTCCATCGTATCATATGTACAATTTATCACTTATATCCAAAACAACAACACAATCATGTGATACTTTCTGAGATGTTCTTAATCCTATAGAAATATGTTTTCTCCTGCGTGTTCATATCTATCTCCAGTTCACCGACTTTTACGCTGCAGTTTCAAGTTATCCTAGTTCGCAGTCATTCCTTACTGAACGTGGATAATAACAATTTCCTTTGTATGTACACAAATTTACTCTCGTAATCTATGTTCACTATTGTTGTGTATGAATAACCATTACTGCAAAGTATAACTTTAGTTCAATGTTCAGAGTTTGGTGTGATTTGTTGTGATAAATTGCGTGGTGATCATAATTCTGTTACGGTGATAATACGTAAACTCGTATCATTGTTTACATTACCAAACTTTTTTCGTGCAATTATTTTTTCCCAGTGGAAAATTGAATGTATTGTTTTGGAAGGAATCATCTTAAAGCTTTTCAGTGAAAACATTTAAATACATTCATTCTGACAGCATATCTTTTCTCGAATTGACCGTTTGGTGTATGTAAATTTAGCGTGGAATAGTACGTGGATTCTAAAATTAATAAATTTTCTCAAAAACATATTGTTTGCTTATTTAGTTAATGAACCGAGTGAGAAACGATAGTGACATACTGTTTTAATTTTTTTATTTGCAGACGAAGCGAGTTTTTAGGATGTATATCATTTCCCGTTCAGAATGTGACTAAGCAGGTAAGTGCTAGAGCAGCATTGTTGATTGCCGAAGGTCATGATCTAGATAGCTACTGATGTTGTTTTTCGCTATCTGCATTAGCAGGATATCAATGGAGCATACCACCTGCAGCCGCAATCTTGTTTGACGAATCCTATCGCACCGCTTCCAGACACCATGTGTGAGAACTCTCAATCCTGCGTGGATGAAATAGTGTGCACGGTAGACACTACCAGCAGTGCGATGTCCTTGACTACAGGAGTTGCTGTGGGCACAGTACCGGACCATACCAACGGCACCGGTGAACCTCTTAGCCTCAGTAAGAAGGCGCTCCATCAACGTGACGCAGACGAGAATCTATTTCTGCGCTTCCTAGAGCTCGATCCGTCCCCCGAGGTAGCGCCATCGGGCGGTTGCGGAAATCTTCCGGTACCGGCCACTCCACGTCGCAATTCTGTCTGCTCGAGCACCAAACCGGCTAGTGCTTCATTGGGACGCACGCCTTTTACGATTACGAAGCGACTAGCACGGTCCGGTGACAGAGGGTTTGGCTTTTCTATCGTTTGGACTCATCCACCACGCGTGGAAAAGGTGGAGTCGGGTTTATCGGCTGAGAAGGCTGGCATCCTACCCGGGGACTATGTGGTGTTTGTCGAAAAGCACAACATCGTCACCATGCCTGAGCAGGACGTGCTGAATCTGATCAGATCGCAGGGTAACACGTTGTTGCTGGAAATTTTTCGGCGGCCTCAACAAACAGGCGGCCAGCACTCGCGTAGCAACTGTCTTCGTAATTCCATCACGGGGCCAGCGAACGCATCCACTATTGGGAGCAACAACGCCATTAACTATCCGTCGCTAAATGCTTGTGCTGCCATCATGCCATCACTTTTGGACGAACAGGAACCCTCCCTGAAGACTGCCGTTCCGTACGGAGTGGCTCGGTCGTCGACGGCTTGCTCCAATTTTTCCATCGAAACCGCCAAACGGAAGCTTCACTTACCGCAAGTTACATTTAGCAAAGAGGTAGGTAAGGGTGTTCTTGTTTGACAAGGGAAATCAGGAATAGAGAGCCAAGCTCGCCATAAGCACACACTTCAGTCTCTGCATATTGAGGTGGAAACATCTGTGTAACAGAAACAAACGATGCGGGAATAGCCACAATACATTGCGATATCGTAGATAGGAATATTTTCGAAATGTAGATTTAATCGTATATTTTGTTCGAGTTGCTCAACCGTTCTGAAGGGGATCGGAGACAGTTGGTTGCATAACATATAAACGGAAATGTACATTAAAACATGTGTTCATTAGAGGCGTCGGAGCACGCATCGAACATTGCAGGAAAGTTACGCTTCATTAGTTAGTAACATTTCGATCAATTACCCAATATTTGACTAGCGCTTGTCCCGTGGTGTCTACGATGAATTCTTCAATATAGCACATTTTCTCTTGGTATGTCTAGTATTGAAGGTAATTGTTATCGGTGTTAATTTTATTAGTGTAACCTCTACGACGGAAGATATACATTCATTTAACCATACCTGCATTGTTAATAATGCTTTTTTGTGCAACGGATGTAAAGCTGTACTTTATGCTTAACATTATGCTACCATCGGTACTAGACGGACTGATATCAGTGGAACTTTGCAATAAATTTTATTTCGATTATGTATGAGTTGGTTTGGGTAGCATACCATTTGCCATTAAAGGCATTTTTTTTAAGATAGGTTCAATGTAAATTTTATGTTCCATATTCCATTGATGATTCGAATTTTAATGATAACCACTTCGTACCATCATGATACTGGCAAGCTTTATTTCTAATAAAATCAAAATTAATATTAAAATTTAGTTTAAAACACGTTGTAATGTTACGAATCGGGTTTTTCGAAAAAAAAAGCATTCCACAATGTTGTGTATTGTTTAATCCCGACTAAAATAGGATTTCGTTTAGATAATCAAATCTCAGAACCGATGGTAGCAATAATCGGAAAGCAGTGGCACAAACCAAATGTTGTGACTTAAGGAATATCGTTTATACTGTTCATTTCTTGTGTTAATTTTTACTTTTTAGTTTTGTAATGTTGTGTTCAATTATTCGTTTTGATAAAGAGTATTGACAAATATTTCCTGTGCATCCTCTTGATTCGGCATAACAGAAAATGAATGTAATGTTCAAATAGTTTGAACATAAAACAACTCTAATTTTCACAAAAAAACCTTACAATAAGTTCATACTGATAGAAAATAACATGTTTCAAGCAATTAGGGTTTGTTTTTTATGTTTTCTTGTACGGCTAGACTGTTTTGTTTTGCTGAAACGCGTATTTATTTTTGTGTTTATTAATAAGCGGAATAATATTGTACTGTTTCATTAATTTGATTTTGTAAATAAAAATTGTTACAAATTATTTCATTGCTTTGGTTGTTTGATTTCATCCACTCATTATTCATTCTTTATTTATGTTTATACTATTTTTGTAGTAAGTTTCGGTTCTTTTTCTTTTGCTTTCGTTAAAATATCAGCGATATGCTTGATGTATATAGTGATATTCTTGATGTCATAATGTCATTCTATTTTTGAGAAGTGTGTGAATAGTGATAGAAGGATAATATATTTCTAAACAGCAATTAAACTGTGGTTCTTTGAGAAGCACGTCGTTCATTAACTACTCATATTGAAATTGAAGGAGTTTTGGTCGAACGTAGATGAAACAAAAACTATACTGGTTCGAAGTCTAGTTTGAATTTATACATAAATTAATGGCAGAAATCATACACTTCCTTTGTTGGAACCGTTGTTGGAACGCTCTAGGTCTTCCTCTGCTCAGAAAGGAGTATCAAAACACTCGCGAAGGAGTTTTGCCACCAACACCCAATCACATAAATAACAAAAACAGGCTTTGAATGACAAATCCATTTAACTTGGTTAACTTTAATACATCGCTGACATTTGGCATGGATTTCTTAATTGATGCGTTCAAAGTAATATATTCGTTTTGCACAGCTGTACATCACACACGTCAACCGTGTCGGTGACCTCCAACGAGAACACCAGCACCAATGCCGGCCTGAATACCACCTCCTAGCGGGCCCTGCACGCGCAATCCAGCACCTAAACCTACTCCACCACCCATGAGGCGATGAGCACCTCCTATACCAGCTCCAATTCCAGCCTGAATACTACCACCTAGTGGTCCTTGTACGCGAATACCAGCTCCAATGCCCGCACCGCGTCCAATTCCAGCTCCCAGCCCTGCTTGAAAACCACCACCAAGAGGTCCTCGGAAACCAACCCCTAGTCCGATACCACCTCCGAACCTGTGGTGCTCACCAGAGTGGTGTCCGTTTCTTGCTCTGCATCCACCGCCCCGGTTATTACCGATATTTGTGACAGGAGCGGAAGTTGGAGGCTGGACTACAATCACTGGAGCATTGGTTGGTGCAGCAGTTGTGGTCGTCGAAGCCGATATTTGCTGCATAACTTGCTGCATTATTTGCAACATACTTTGGTTGGAAGCGGTTATCAGAATGAATTGTCCGTTGATATTGATGATGATTGAATACGTGGTCGTAGTACCAGATGCAACCGTTGTTGTTACAGGAGAAGCAGTTGTAGTCTTCGTCGTTGCGGCAGCAGAGGAGGGAATGGTCGAAGTTGTTGGCGCGACAGTTGTCGTCGTTGTTGGCACTGCAGTAGTCGTAGTTGTGGTCGATGTCGTCGTTGTTGCAGCAACGGTTGTAGTAGAAGTACCACTGAGGGTTTGAATAATCGCTGCAATTGTAGCAGTATCGGCGGCATTTACAGTAACAATTGCTGTGGGGTGGTAAACATCCATTATGCCATACATCCGTTCAAGATATGTATCAACCTGTGCCTATACTCACATCCACCAATGTTGAATGAAACAGTTGATAACGATGCAGGAGCAGCGGTTGTTGTCGTTGTCATGGCAACGGTAGTTGTAGTTACAGCTAAAGCACTATTAATGGCATTAATCGTCGCTTGATCTGCAGCTGAGACGGTTATTATACCTAAAAAGAATGCAAAGATAGCCCTCAAACTGTCTTTCTTGGTCGTTGAATTGTTTGTAAAATGATTATTTTGTATTTACTCACTTCCATTGATGTTAAACGTCACCGTGCCTGTGGGTGCAGAAGTAACGGTCGTTGGAGCCGCAGTTGTCGGCGCTACAGTGATTGTTGTAGGAGCAACAGCGGTTGTTAGAGCAAGAGTTGTTGTTGTAGGAGCAACGGTAGTTGTTGTTGGTGCTACTGTAGTAGTTGTTGGAGCAACGGTAGTCGTTGTTGGTGCTATTGTGGTCGTTGTAGGAGCAACGGTAGTGGTTGTAGGAGCAACTGTTGTTGTAGGAGCAACGGTAGTGGTTGTAGGAGCAACTGTGGTCGTTGTAGGAGCAACGGTGGTTGTTGTAGGAGCAACAGTGGTCGTTCCGGAACCTCCGGCAAGGATGCCTGTTCCGAGCAATCCAGTGGTAGCTCCAATACCTGTACCAAGAACTCCAGTAGAAGTTGCTGTTCCTAGCACACCTGTTCCGAGCAAGCCAGTGGTAGCTCCAATACCTGTACCAAGAACTCCAGTAGAAGTTGCAGTTCCTAGCACACCTGTTCCGAGCAAGCCAGTGGTAGCTCCAATACCTGTACCAAGGACTCCAGTAGAAGTTGCAGTTCCTAGCACACCTGTTCCGAGCAAGCCAGTGGTAGCTCCAATGCCTGTACCAAGGACTCCAGTAGAAGTTGCTGTTCCTAGCACACCTGTTCCGAGCAAGCCAGTGGTAGCTCCAATACCTGTACCAAGAACTCCAGTAGAAGTTGCTGTTCCTAGCACACCTGTTCCGAGCAAGCCAGTGGTAGCTCCAATACCTGTACCAAGGACTCCAGTAGAAGTTGCAGTTCCTAGCACACCTGTTCCGAGCAAGCCAGTGGTAGCTCCAATGCCTGTACCAAGGACTCCAGTAGAAGTTGCAGTTCCTAGCACACCTGTTCCGAGCAAGCCAGTGGTAGCTCCAATACCTGTACCAAGGACTCCAGTAGAAGTTGCAGTTCCTAGCACACCTGTTCCGAGCAAGCCAGTGGTAGCTCCAATGCCTGTACCAAGGACTCCAGTAGAAGTTGCAGTTCCTAGCACACCTGTTCCGAGCAAGCCACCAGAACCTCCAATACCAGTGCCGAGGAGACCACCTCCTCCCAACTGGGGATTGGCTTGCAGGGGCACCAGAACCCCCAGCAATGTAATAATGAAAGTTAGTCGCATGTTTCCTAAGTCCGAGTGTACGATCCGAACAACGGTAGGTTTCGGAGGTTACGTGCTTCGGGTATAAGGAAACGAAGAATGGTTGTAGTGAGTGTCAGCAGTAAATTTTGCGTTCTTTATATATGAAAACTTCGGCTTACAAATTTGATGGGGAATGGAAGTGACGAACAATATATTCTTTATTAGCCGTATGTTGATAACGAGAGGGGTTCAACATTTTAGATACAGCTGCGGTTGTCAGCAATGAAGTATTTGTTTGTTCCAAAAACTTGAATGAGTGGTGTTAGAAGTTGAAGAAAGGTTTTAAAGAAGGAGCAAGATAGCATGGCGCCTTGAAATTTTCATCTGAGTTGCTATGACGTAGGTATGGTTTGATGACTCAAATATGTGTATTGCTAAGGTGTTCTAATGCACTCTCACTGATCAAAAAGTATTTCAATAGTATATTGCAAAATCAATATAAAAAAATATAAAGGCTTAAGGCAGTGGCGTCGCGTAAGAAAATGAGATGGTTGTGCACCTTCAAAAAAAGTAATACCTACTTAGGTAAACCATATAACGTGGTTTACTAGAACCAGAACGACACGACACACGACGTCGAATTTGGTCAGGATGTTAAGTGTTGTGAATAGTTTAGAGGAATAGAGGAACCGTGAATGGTCTATTTAGTTCTGCAATGTTTAATTGCTACTAAATTAATCTACCTGAAAAACGAATTTAACAGCTCATCTACGATGTCCTGCTCAACGTCGATGCATAAATTGACTGGTAATTTCACGCTAAATAGAACAATTGCATGAAAAATCTTTCGAATGAAAGTGTGTGCACCAGCAATATTACCCAGTCCTGCGTGCCTGCTTAAACCTTTTTGAATTAGCTTTAAATTGTTGGCTATATTTGCGTGTTTGTTTCCTCGATTTTATTTCATAGTTTTATTTTCTTCCAAATTTACTTCACGAACGTCAATATCTACTCGATAAATATATCCGCGGTTAGTCAATGTCTGTGAATCAAATTCTTATTTGGCAAGTCAAACTCACCTCGGGTCCGGCCTGGGTACAATCTAATGTGCACAGGAAAGCCACCTATACATTGACAATTTCACATGGACGCATTCAACACATGTACAAGAGAACTAATGTGTACATATTTGATCGATTGGCTAGTGCACTGGCAGAAGTGCCCACCCGTTAGCAAAACTGATCGACTTTCCAAACAAGCAAGCGAAACTGAATTTTGACGCTTGGTAATAAGAAAACTAGCGCTTCTTCACTGTTCGTAATGAGAATGGTATTATAAAACTGTGGTTAAGAGAATTGTTCTTATTTGATTAAAGATGCTCGTTTGTTACAGCGGTGCGTAGATGTAAAGCGTTAAGTAGATTTTGAACGCAACTGTTGCGGGTGAAAATTATAATACCATAACTAAACAAATAATTTTGTGATTCATTTTAAAAATTCATTTTAATGGAACTTAGTAATAATTCGTATAAGCTAATTTTCTATTGCTTAGGAGAAACATCTTAACACATTGTTCTTGTTGTGTAAACGTGTTGTTAAACGTCTCGGACACATTGTTCAAAATCCAAAGCTCAATTTTCACGTAGCATGAAATGGCTTTGATCTTTAAACTAATACAAGACTTGGTGCTGGATAATTAATAATATTTTTTAATAATAATAATTTTATAATTTCGTCAATGACTTGTAGTAATTAAAAAACTAGTTTAGACATTGTTATATATTTATTTTTTTACATTACAATTTATCCTTAGTCAATTGTTCAACCTTTTCCCGACGATCATCGCCGAAAGTTTCTCTACCAGCTGATTAGCCGTGAGCAACACTTTGTTAACGCCATAAATTTTGGTATTGAGCGATTTGTCAATCCACTACGTGAACGAAAAGACTTAATCTCACCGAATGACCACAAGATCCTTTTTCAAAACATCGACGAGGTAAGATATCATCGGAGCGGTTTAAGTGGGATCCAGTTAGTAAGTTGTTTTCTTGTCTTAGCTGTCACGAATATCAGAAGATATTCTGGAGCAAATCATACAGGATGATACCGAACCTCACATCCACTTCGCTTCCCGTGTCTATCTGTCCAAGAGTACAGCCCTATGCGTGGCCTACAGGAAGTATTGTAATGGGCTCAAGAAGGCCGATTGTGTACTGGTATGCAGAAACTAAATTTGCTTCTAATCTCAATAGTCTGGAATTTGTAGATGAATAACGGATATCGTATGTATTACAATCAACAGGTCAACAAGTCAAGAAATTCAAACTGTGATTTTATGAAATTTATAACGGAGCCACCGGTACCACGGAAACGTCCAGATCTCACCACATTCATTCATCGTCCGCTTCAGCATTTTAGGGAAATTTTAAAACTAGTGCAAATGATTGCGTCCCATTGTCGTGTAGATAGTGAAGAACATAATAATTTCAACAGTATCATTAGTGAGTTGCAGGTGAGTACTTCACACTCTGGAATTGCTAAAATGGTCTTGACGTGTTCTCTGAATGTAATCGTAACAGATCGCGTATCGTGAAATTACTGTTGGCGGTGGGCTTATGGAACCGATAGGTGAAGGTCGTCCGCTGTTAACATTACAGGACCTAGAGGCACGGATGGTGTTTACCAAGTGTAAACCATTTCAACTGGCATCTCACGGACGGCAATGGATTTTCGGTGAGTATAAGTTTCAAATGAACCCCCATACATATGTATCAATCACATCAAGTATGAGATGTCTTATCTGTCTTGCGACAAAAATGATATAACCTTGGGCATTTTACCTGTTCTCATAATTTCTGGCGTATTAGATGTTCTCTTTCATTCCTAACCAACCTGCAAGACGCAATATTTCAAATGAATGACCTGAAAATCTTTAATTTGTGTTGTAATGGAAATAAGCTTTTGTTTCGTCGTATCCTATTATTTATTCCCAGGTGGTGATCTATCACGAGTTGAAGGACGCTCAATTAAACCATACTGGACACTGCTGTTTAGTGACATTTTGCTCTTTGCCAAAGTCAGTCGTGATCGTGTGCTGTTTATCACTGAAGAGCCTATAGCTCTATCTACAATTACCGATTCATGTTTCAATATACGTAAAAAGAGTGAGTGTTTGTGTATATTTGGATTTATATTTTCAAATTCATTCATGTTAGATGTTACCTTCGCTCTTGGTACACTTTCGTACTTTTCCAAGGCTGCTTAACTGCATCCTTTATGATATTGTTTCAAAATTATAAGTGGTTTTGCCGTTTCGTTTATTGTATCGTTTACACTCTCAGTTTATTAGCCTATTCTTAATTTTGTACTATAATAAAATACATGTCTTAAAATTTTAAGGCACCCCTGTATAGTTTTTAGGGAAAAAAATTTTAACGGGAGATGCAAATTGTCGTTAATTATACCTCTTCTGAAACTATTTGTATTAAATGGCTTCCCAGCATTAAATGTTCTGGTGCGAAGCTGTAATGCTTTATGTTCAACACTTTAAATACTTCCTTCTGAACCAGGTACTGAGTTTCGTATCACAACCGATCCGAACGGAAGGCAAATCGAAAGCCCAACGGTGCATTGCGCTCCGGACTTAACCCGTACACCGAAGAAAAGTTCAAAGAAACGCTACATCGTGCTCCGTGCGCCATCAACGGAACTGAAAGCAGTTTGGCAAAATTTACTCACCAGACAAATGTAAGCTCTGATTTACAGTACATTAGACAACGCTTCTGAGCGGATTGATGAGTTAAATGCGTTACGATGAACATGTGTTTTGATTTATCTGGGTTTTGCTTGTCTCATCTACTACAGCTTCTTGGTGAATGCCACCCTTGGTTCTACGCCACTGAGCAGCCCGCTGGATTCACCGGATATTCTTCAATCGCTTGTACCGATCAGCGATATTGGAGCTACGGCAACCACCATGGCGTCTGTGAAGGTGCCTTCGCTAGATAGCATTCATCTGAAAAATCAACAGGTGTGTTCCCTAGGTTCTTTAGCACAAGCACCGTCTTGTCATAGCGTTAGCAGTGCAAGCTTCCACAATGCATCCGCGACTGTACTTAGTGGCAAAGGTTTTAACGGCAACGTTGGAAAAAAGCTTTCGACACTGAGCGGACGCAGCACAATAGAAAGTCGCAGCTATCGTTCTGTGGCAACAATTCAAGGATCGATATCCGAACTTCCTGAATTGATCTTGTTGCATCAGAGTACAAATAATTGGGCAATGGCAGATTTAGCAACGGAACGTTTGCACAACGGTCCTCTGACTAAAACGGACGAGTTTGCAAATGATGAGATCAATCAGAACTACATCAAAACTTCGGGTGTAAACACGGAGTGTGAAAATGTCTCGTGCGATGATTTACCAAGCAGCACTGTGTCCAGTGGTGGCGTTTCTAATATCCAGCGTGGGACGGTCACACTCTCATCGAGGGATCGCATTTTGCAAAGTTTTTCGAGAGGTTCGCGAGACAATATGCGATCGATTGTTGAGTTCAGCCTCAGTTCCGTTGGCCGATCGTTTATCGACAATGCTGACGATTCGGATCCTGATAGGCAATCCACCTCAGTGGTAGAAGAGTACGTACCCACACCGGAGACGCCACCACCTAATGTGTCGCCTTCATCATCGAACAAAGTGTCCGATACATTCTCGAACGATTTTAAAGAAACTACCACACCACCCAGCACAGCAGTTTCCCCGATTGCCGATGATGCTCGTGGCCAAATCAATAACGCTGATTGTAGTAAATACTTGTTGGCTAGCGGCTATGGAGGCTCTTGGGATTTGCTTGAGCTCGATCTTGACTTTCATCAGGTTAATTATGATCCGTCATTCGGAAATGATGTGACCGAGACCGAATTTCTCGGTGACGACGATGATCCATTTGGTATGCTACCGACGCAACCTACACCGCCAAATTTGCTGGATTTGTAGTCTAAAGTCAATCAATCAGAACTTATTTTTACTGAATATAGCAACTATTTCCAACGATCAAAAGAAAAATCTGATTGCATAAAACTGGACGAGCATCGCTGGTGGATAGATAGCCCTAGAGTGCCAAAAGCATGAAAGTATTTCTCAACAGTTGATGACTGGCTGACAGGTTATTAGCACTGCTTTGTACATACATAAGTGTGTGGTTGACTGCTGATTGAGTAGATACAACAGGTTGAAACTTCTTTTAATAGGATGTCTGAAAAATATACACACATTGAATACATTTCCCAGAATCCAACCCTCCACAACAAACAGCTTTACCATTCGAAGTCCGACTATTGAGTGCAATGTTTTGTCTTAGACTTGGATTATAATCGATTGGTTGTATGTGGCAAAGAAAAAAGTCGAAAAACATCAACCAAAGGAAACATAAATGTGTTACAGGGATAACAACTTCACCAGATCATGCAGCGATCATATTTATTTTGTAAATATGCTATATGGATATATGATGGTTTCTTGATATATTTTACTATTTGTTTGTCGCCAAGGAGATTATTGCATTTGTAACGCCATGTGGATAATAAGTGGCACAAAAGCTCCTGAACTATACGGAAGCGTTTCGAATAATAAATCAAAGTTTCTCCTGGTGGTTAAGTTTGATGCAGTATAACATATTTAAGACTGTGGAGATGAAATAAAAAAGATAAAAAATCATCTAAATCAGGCGGTGAGTAATACCGGGGTAAATGTCAGAAATAAAGTTCAATAAAGAATTGTGAATCTAATCAACAATTGCTTTTAATTTACTGTTCAAGGTTAAAAGTTTCATTGTTTCTGTTTTGCATAAACTAATCACGCTTTGCTTTTTTAAACCATTTCTTTGTGAAGAAATAAAAGAACTAGATGGCGTGGTGAATGGATAAGATTAAACATTTGTTTTGATAATGGAAGACAAGGCATAAACATTGCCCAAGAAGTATAAAGTATGAAATACTGATTGTCCAGCCTTAAGTAGTTTCAATACCATTAACACGTTCCGTACCGCGTCACCCAATTATGGGTGACAGCAGTTTTAGTTCTAAAAAGTTTTTGACCCATGAATAAATGAAAATGCAGCATAAAAATTATTGTAATATTTTATATAAATATTTTGGGAAACTAAGTTTTTGCTTGGCCTTCAAAAACCGTCGGTTTAATAAATGTCATGAACAAATTTTATTTTAGAAAATTATACTAAAAAGTGTGCTAAAACGCTTGGTACGCAACGTGTTAAATTATCTTAAATGAATAATAATTTTAACTAAGACTGCGTTTGTACTAATTGTCATGGGGTATACACCGGGTGCATAAGTTTGCTTTTAGTTAGCAAAAACTGTTAAGGGTCACATTTGTTGGAAGTGTTAAAAAATTAGTAACAAAAAATTGCGCTACATGATAAGAGTTACGTTACTATAGGTGGACTGTGTCATAATGAGGTAATGCGTCGAGTCTGTTTTTTCGCTTATGAAAACTTTCCCGTAGAATGCAAGCGTTTGTTGATTCGAAATAATTCTATAGCTTATCTAATTTTAAAGCCATCATCTAGTAATCTAAACGCGGAATCAACTAGTACTGCAGCTATATTTGGAGGAAAAAATCTGGATCAATTGAGAATAAACCATTCACTAATTTCTCAATGTTTGCATTCCGAGGTATTAGAACAAATAATTATCAAAACATAGTATCAATGGTAGATAGTAAATGTAAATGGAAAGATTTACCTAGATTGTCAAGTATCTATGCACTAATTTATTAATTCTTCCAAAGTTTTACTCATTTCAAACCATCATGATGTTATCAATTATGAATGATGTTATCAATCGTGAATAGAATTATTAATATTCCGATTTGTGTAAAGATGTTTCGTTTGAATTTGTTTTAAATTAAGTGAAGAATAAAAATAATTAATTTAATAAGATTGAGACATATACGGACTTAAAGTAACACTTTGCTCTTTTAGTTATATTTGAGTTGCTGCTCATCACTCGAGAGAACCGTGCATATTTAATGAAAAAAAGGTTAACAAAAGCAATGCAACGCATTGTCTAAGAGCGTCAAATTGGATGCCAAAAATATGAATTATAACTAGTTTCTATAACATCAAAACATTGAACATGAAGTTGCTATGAATGTTTTAGGTTTATCTTTTTACTAGGAGCGTTACTGAAAACCTCACTCCAATGTAATCCGCTAAGACTCGAGTGTCATAGAAACCGTTTTTAAACAAAAGATTAATTTACGATTTGAATGGAGATGTGATTGTACATTAGATGTTAATCCCATAAAAGTAACTATTTAAAAAGAAGCAAAGATGATGAATGAGAGTAAGTGAAATTTATCGTTCTAGATAAACACAACAATGACAATTCATAAGATAATTCATTGTATTCAAACGAATATTATTCGTATTAATATTCTAATCAGATTTGGCACGTTAAATTTAAACCATAAATATATATGTAGCTTTCTGTACATGATTAATGTTCGGGGACATCTCAGTGATGCCAAGATATAAAAATAAAAAATAATGCTGCACGCTACAACAAGAACAAAACGATGAAATTAACAAACAAGCGACAAAAACAACCAGAAAATTTAGGCAATGACAATGACGCCCAGAAAACGGATCATTCATGTTACACAGTATTATATTAACAAGTAACTACAGTCCCGCCAAACAAAATATTCAATGTTTTGAGAATTTAAAAGGGATATTATCTGCCGCAGTAACTAAGAAGCACAAACAAACTAGAATGAAAATACCCATTTCCTTGCGGAAGTAAAAGGGAAGTCAGTAAGGTACACGCGATGTCCGTTATACCCATAATACAAACCTCATACGATTTTCAGCCAATTTTCAACTGTTTAATAGTTGAAAAATGGATTAAGTTGAAATATAATCCAATTCTTAACACGAACGAGGAAAATAAAAATTATTTTACGTGAAAAATTAAACGCTTGTTAGTTTTATTCGTTACATCTATGTACCGGCCAATTTGCTCGAATCGTGTTGCATTAGCCGTACATCGCAACGGAACAAAAAACCCAAATTCTAACTATCTAAAGCCAACCAGGCATTGTTCGGGATACGGAGTCTTTTGGTATATATTTGTAAAAAAGTTTTGCTGATGTGTATTTATTACACATTTTATGAAACCATTCAAATATAGGCATGAAATTTAAAAGGATATTAAAAAAGTCACACAAGTATAATACAGCCAATTATGAAACGTAAAGAAGTAGTGAAGGTAGCACGACAAGCGTTCAATTTTTCTTGCGAGATTTATTTTCCTTTGTTTGTTATTCTTTACCCAATAATTGTCATAAAACTAAAGAAATGTGAGATATCAGTCAATATTGTGGGTTACTACATTTTATTTTAAATCCAAACACGTTTGAGAGCATGCAGTTGCCGTAATAGCACAATAATGAAGAAATAAGGGCTATAGTATTGATGTACAGTTATGAATGTAACTTTCGCGGCAAAGTATTTTGAGTATAGAGCAATGTCGTATGAAGTAGTGCACAACGTTTTTTTATTACACAAAGATACATCTATTTGATCTATTTTTTTCTAAATTTTTCTCCTCACCGCACTCATATTATGTTCATTTTCATCAATATTCTCTTTTCTCTTTCCCTCTCTTTCTCTCTTTTCTCAATAATTATAATTTTTGTCCGATTACTTTGTCTGTTATCACTATTTCGGACAAAATTGGCTGCGATCGAATCACGTACTTCCTGTTGTTACCGTCAACAGTCAAGACTGACCAGGGTTCCAAAACAAGTCGAGGAGCTTATCGATGAAAAATGTAGAAAACTGAATAAGACGGGCGTACCACAGGGCAGTGCTCTTCATTTGGCGGAATGGATGAAGGGACAGTTGGACAAGCAGGTGATCGAATCCGATCCAATAGACTCCGATCCCGAGCAGTTGGTTGAAGAGTGGTCTGTAGAGCAAGTGGCAAACCGATCGAAAGAACTTAATCTGGTTGATGTTGGCGGAAGTCTTTGCACACCGTCGCTGAATGGTAATGGCCACAGTACTGGAAATAGCATTGCAAAATCCGCAACCGATGGACAACATCCACCGGACGACAGCTCTGCGTTTGAAGAGGATGACGATAATAAGAGCGTATCTAAAAGCACAACATCTGACAGTCAGGTAAGTTCTATAGATTGTATTCCTGTGAAGTGAGTTTCAGGGCGATGAATGAATGTTTCTATTGTTTTTTTTCGGAAACGGGATAAGACGTAAACAAAACAGCTTAGTCCGATGTATACAGTTTAGTACAAACATGTACACTGGGTCTCCAATGTCACGCGTAGCTCATGGTCGTGTGAAGTACCGAGCGAACGTCACAACTTGTCTTGACGCCAAAACACATGTTTTATATCCGGGTTGCAACTCGCGTTGATGTGTTCTCAACGTAACGCATAGGCAACGACAAGACACGACTACATTATAATTTGCATATGACATATTTGTGTGAAGCCATGTATTGTCTACGTCCAACGTTTGAACCATTTGTGCTTATTTTTATTGATTTTTTGTTTTGAATGCGTTGGTTGCTTCAACAGAAGTATAGCTGTAGTATACTAGCAATAAAAAATAAAAACTTTCTAAAAAGAAAAAGGTATTCGTTTTAAATTGTATGTGATGAGAGGGTACTCGTAATCGTTGTAGAACCAAGTTCAAACCTCAACCATAATATGTAAATTTTATAACCTAATAATTAACTTATTTCTATAGATATTTAGTATGAAGTGAAAATTGACATGAAAATTACTAATTTGCCTGTTAATATTAAAAAATAAGAATGGTGGAAGAGTTTTCTGACCAATCAAGCAGAATACATAAAAAGGGATATTTCTCAAAGCAACCATTGTTTTCAAGAATATCAGCTTTGTATCATATTGGAAAATATTGTGAAAGTGCAGAAATTGGCTTTAAAATAAGCTTTTGGTTTCTGTAGTCCACTGGTGCAATGACTAGTAGATTTTTTATTTTTCCAATTTAGCCAGCACAATGAAACCATTAATTCATTTCATTCATTTTACCGCCTTACTATAGTATTTATCTTGGGTATCTTGTTGCCTTTTTGTGTTTTTTTTTTTAATGCAGATAACGGTGCGGTCGAGTCCATTGAGTAACAAAATAGACACGATTTCAATGTGCCGGCAATGTCACAAGAATTGCAAAAGCCGTTTGAACTCATCAAGCAGCAACTCCTTGACGGTGCAGCACAGCCAGAGTGCTCCACTTAACCGATGTTGCGTCTCCAGTTCAACGACGGGCAGTAGCCTTAACAAAAGCCCAAATTCCGTGTCAAGCATGTCTTCCTCTAGTACGCTAACAACGCTAGGTAGATCCGTGGGGCAGGACAATGAACCCGCCGAGCATGCCGTAACGGACACGCATGATCGACGACGTGGCCCACAAATAGCGACTAATGGAAGTTACCGGACTAAGTGTCAAACGCCTTGCCATTGCAAATGCACACCCAAGGATTTTGAAAAAAGTACGCTTAGTCCGGACGAGTTGTTACACGAGCGTGTGAAAATATTGGATAACATCAACGAGATTAATGCGAACACTACTACAATGCAACCATTAAACAGTACTAACAAAATTAACGGCACTTTGGCGAACCACAACCCGTCACCGAATCAACGGCAAGATAATGTAACTGAGCGAGCAGAAATCTTCACAAATAATAACAACAACGGGGATACTGCAGCGTGGTCGCTAATGGGGTTGATTGGGCTTGCTCAGATGAACCCGGTAGCATCACTTGTACAGATAGATCCGTTTGAAGCTCTTCCGACCATCGCCGTAGTACCACCAACTCCAGACCCTGCAGGCCAAGCATCGTCTCATCAGACAATGGAACTTACGATGCCGTGGTCAACACAAACACGTCGGCTACATCTAAACCCGGTCGGGCAGGTGGCCGATGGAGCTGTTAGCGATGAGTATTCGCCCGATAACTCTCCCGACGATGAGATCATTGATCCCCCGTATCGTGCCCTCAATACTGGCCTAAAGCGTTACGGTACCATATCCAGTCTAGAAAGGGTTCCTTCGGAGGACACAGACGACAACAAGACCTACAATTCTTCGGAGGAAGATTCAGAAAGCGGTTTGTTCTTTTTGCTGCCAAGCTAAGTGTACATGAAACGCAAACATTTGGCTAACGCTAAAATGCTGTTTATTTTGACGAATTCATGCGCCAAATCATTTAGGCTTGTCATTATCACGTTAGAAAATGTAGTATTATCGAGCGGAGGTTGAAATTGATTGTTACCGTATTTTCGCGTGTGTATAACTTATATTCACGATTAATGCTTCTGTATAGAAAAAATTAAAAAAAAAATTTAAAAGCTCCCTTGGGGTCCGGTAGTCGGAATAAATTGTTATGGAAATGGCGAAGGTAATAGTTACATAATTTTTTTTTCAATCTTAAAACACATCTTTAGACAGTAGAATTATCGCAACAACTAGTTTTAGTGCAACGGTTCAAAATTTGGCATAGGTTTGATTTTACAAAGGTGAAATTATGCTCCCGAAAATACGGTCAATTTATCATGGTTTGTTTTCAATGTGCTTTACGTTATGGTGCAATAAAAAACAGACAGTTTGAATCGACGTGATTTCGACTAGTTTTGCGTTTCATGTACATTCTGCTCTAGAATAAGCTAAATCCACCAGTTGTGTAATTTTCCTCATCTATTTTATCTAGATATCAAAATTATCACCAAGGAAGTATACGACAATAATACACAAACTTTTCTAAACTGGACTACCAGAGCCGGCAATTTTATCGAAGAGTCACGAGCATTTATAGATCGTTACCTTGGACGACGAGATAACAGCGCGGATGATACCGAGGATAAAAACGAGAATGAATTGAACCGCGACAAACGTCCCAGCGACCACGCAGGAAGCAGTGGCGGTGACGAAGAGGAAGCAATAGAAGGGGAAACGTCG
Source organism: Anopheles ziemanni (assembly GCF_943734765.1). NCBI lineage: Eukaryota > Metazoa > Arthropoda > Insecta > Diptera > Culicidae > Anopheles > Anopheles ziemanni. The sequence goes on along the minus strand of NC_080705.1, from coordinate 47,644,636 downwards.
GCCACATCTGGCGAAGAAGTTTGGGGAACACCTACCAGTGGCGGTGAAAATGACGACATGCAGATCTTCGGTAGCATCGAGCAAACACACTCGGTAATGATAGCGTTCCACAATTGTTAGGTTTTGCGGAATATTAGAGATGCATCTACATGCAACTGTTTGGAGGATGTTTGTAAATTTGGATCCCTCGATGTTCTTAGTAAATCCATCCATCTAATGGCATTAGTTTGATCTACTAAAACCCTGTCGCTTTCGTCTCTGACAACAGTCTCCTACTAAATCATCCTCGTCGTATACCGGTGATGACGATACGGAATTGATGATGGATGAACTACTTATGGCTCCGCCGATGACAGCTAGCGCTGTTCGTGGACTACTACCAAGGTACGAAAACGATTTATTAATCTTCTTGAGGGTGGTTTTCATCTTACTTGCGAGTGAATTGGATTGTTTTGTATATTAATAGTTCCATTCAGTGGTCATTTGAAATAGAACCATTTGGTGTGCAGTGAAGAAGATAGGTTAAAATTTTGTCAATTTAATCTATTATTATCATACGATGTGATGATGTACGTTTGACTTGCTTCAGATGAGCGGTAGATTTTAGACATTAGAAACACGTGCTATGAAAAGCACAATTACTTAAATCCAAAGGTAACATCTACCAACCGCAAAACGCGAAGACTTAGCGCTAGATAGTGTCAGATAGCAGAGTTTGTTAACTGTGGAATTGATTAGCAAAGCTTACTTTTCTTACCTCTGTTCGGGCTATCTTTAAAAATTCTTACACGTTGGTAAAGACGTAAACTAGAACCACTATTCGAAGAAGAAAGCGAAAGCTATGAATCGGATGATGACAGCAAACCACTCAACGGGCGAGAAAAACAGGTGAGATATGATGAATGCGGTTTTTAGATGTTTCATATAATTTATGTTTTTGTGCACGTTTTTTGAATTCTTTCAAACATTTGTTGGTCATGATTAAGTTTTATTCAATATTTTGAGGTTTTGAGTAATTATTTTGGATATCAGATTATATTAGATATTAAAAAAAATGTAGGTATTTAATTCCGCGTACAGCTTGATTCTACAATTAACAACCTTTTCATTTTACAAAACCATTACCCAAAAATTTCGATTTTAATTATTTAGATGTTGCACGGTACGGTCCAAAATGATATTTCTGCTTTTAAAGATTTTAAATTTTCACATAGATAGTATAGTATAATCAAACACGATATCTTATACAATACAACCGTTGCCACTACGTACCGACATCCGTCCCATGATCTTGGGCTATTAAGCATCTGATTTGTTGTTGGAGCAAACTCGCTCAGCTTTTACGGTGATTGTTTTGTCTTGTTCGTTCCTAGAAAACGTTGCGAATAAGACGATGCAATCGAAGATTTTTTTTAAGGAAAGGCAAACATCGATTTTTTTTAAAAGCATACGAAAAAGACGAAAATTTACCTTTGTTTATGGTATCGCACAGGGCCCCCGTTCACTTTTCTGCTTAGGACCCCCTTAACTGTAAAACTGTTACTGTTTCTACGCCCTGAAGCCAAAACCTCAGATCTTCTAGCTTTAATGTGTAGAATATTATGATTTAAGGCTATGTAGAATATTTTAGCAGTGTGGCGCGTGCATGGTAATGATAACAATTTTTTATATAACATAGTTTTCATCTTGGTGTGTATGTGTGTATTTTTGGTTACTAATCTCAATGGAATAATGTCATACTGCCCATCAATTTGTATGTCTGTTTGCTCGTTCGTTCGGTTGCGTAGATAACTTATAATTAGCGGGTAATTTACTTTCGATAAATTGGCAGGGGCAAGCTTCGGAAAAAAATCCTCTGGTTTATGCGGATTTAAAAGATTCCACCGGATCCGAATCGGTAAGTACGACGCCGTCGTCGACAACCCGGGTAGAAGTGACCGAGACGATCAAGACTACCACTCCCGACGAAAGTTATGGGAGTGTTGCTGACAGATGTTATGCATCTGTGCAGCTCCCGAGCACCGGGACGCGTTGTGCAAACGATACCGAACATTCCGCCGACAGGGCCAATGCTCCGATCGGGCTATGTCCGAGGCTCGAGATGCGCTTAGCGCTGAATCACGACATCCTCGGAGACGAAGACTTGCTCACATACAGTCCTGGGCCGGATCTGACCGCGATTCTCGGGCACGACCTCTTCACATACCATCGAATGAGCGGGAAGGACATTATCTTGAATCGTATCGTGACGCGTGTGAACAGCTACACCAACCTTCAGACGGCCCCGAACATTGCCATGACAACCAACACCGAGCGACCCACGTCAATGGCATCCAGCCAAACCCTGAAAAACGGAATGAGCTCATCATATCAGCAAAACAATTCAAAGATGGATACTCCTATACCGAATCGCAGAACCGCTACCGTCCCAGCTACTTGGAACAATTTTGGGTCTGTGGATCGAGGTACGTGTATTCTTTACATCAATCGTGTTCACACTAGGCAAGGGCAAATTGAATCAGAACTGCATGATTCACTCTGATCTATCTACTGAGCAAACGAGTACACCCCAGTCAAATGAACCAAAATGATTCTTCCGCACGCCTGTGGTCCCGACTAAGCATGTGTTGGAAAAAATCCCACACGGCAGCTGTGAAGATGCTTCTTCGTGGTGGTGAGCCCCGGCGCTCAAGGGCCGATTTTCTAGCCGGCGCTACCGCTCGGCTGTCGCGGACCCCCATTGATGAACATGTGTACAACAATACTCTACCCGCAGGTGGTATGGTGTTAGTTCGTTCTATCGATCACCATGCCGGTTAGCCCTGCTCAATCGCACCGTGCCGGCCATAGCCGTACGCCAGCGGTACGATATTGATTCATTGTACAGTTGATCACGAATGTGTACGACAATACTCCACCCACCGGCGGTGTAGTATTGGTTCGTTCGATCGAAACAAACCTTGCTCAATCGCACGCCAGAACTATGTAAGTACTATGTCTACTATTTAAGTGTGCGACAAATCTCCACACTACTCGTACATAAACGCTAGCGAAAAGCATAGGTTACAGAAGATAGCGATAATTGTATGGACTACTTTAATTATGAATGAATTTATTTAACGAATGGTAGGGCCATCAGCACAAAACCGTTAATGGCTATCAATGGGTGCCATAAGAAGCAAATATTTATTGTTTAACGTTATAATACATATGAAAAAATCGCTCCTGGGACGTGCGGAAGAATCACCGCACGCATTCAGTTCATCGCACTAAGCTAACTGGACTGCACCTGATTTTTCAAAAGAATCATTTTTTTTCATCTCTGGTTCACACACGAACCAGAATTATTTAGAAGATTGGAAACAGGTTGCAATTTTATGTTTTTGTACTTGAATTGAAGACACAATCCCTTTTTGAAATTAGTTTGGCTCTGTATGGCAAATTGAAGCACAACATTTAAAAAATGAAAGTGTTACTCATATAACACGATAACCTTTTCTCAATTCATAAATGAATAAATAAATTTAAGAGTTTGAATTTGCATCACCGTACCGCCGTCCGTGCCATGATCATAGGCCCATTTGTTGTTTGAGCAAAATCTCTCATCTTTTACGCCGATTGTTTCGTCTTGTTCGTTCCTAGGAAACGTTCCAAATAAGACGAGGCAATCGGCGTAAAAGATGAGTAAGTTTGCTCAAACAACGAATGACCTACACAATAGCCGAAGATCATGGCACGGATGTCGGTACGGAACTGCAACGGGAGTAAGCTGTTCATAAACACTAATATCAACACAATCTGTACTATCATGTGTTTTATCAAATAGAAGAAAAGACTCTGTCGGACCTGGAACGTTTGGCGAGGCGGGAGAAAGTTTACTGTATGACACAATTCAGTCAAAACAGTTCTCATCTGAAACATACAGCTAGTTTTACCAACAAAACAAAACATAAAAGCAAATTGTAAGTATCTAGTAAGCAACAACGGCATTTGGATCGGAAATTGTTTTACCGTTTGTTTTGATTCTTCCATAGAATTAACTTTCTTTCGAGGCGTAACTCAGAGAATCAATTGGTAACACTTTTCACAAGCAAAGACACCATTGATGATGGTTCCACATCGCAACCGGATTCCAGTCGCTTGAATTCCCCACGGAAAGAAACTGTAAGAATTATTTGACTGCATAATATGACAGATCATATATAACGTTTTCATTATATGTCACTAATGTGACCAATTCTCCCACAGGTCAAATCGTTAGATCGCAGATTCTGGAAACAATTGAGCAAACGGCGAAGATCTAGCTTACACGAGGTAGAACTTAATGTCTAGGTGGGTTATTCCTTAAGGGTAGTAAAATGTGAAGCATAAACTTTTCACAAAATTACTTTAAAAAATACACTGCGTCATTCCTATATAAGTTCACAGAGCCAACGAGTTGGATAAGAGTTTTTTTGTATATGAATAATTTACCGAAACATGACGTCTCTTGAGCTACTTATATAAACTTTTTGTTATAGAGAAATTTGCTTTGAGAAGAGGAAAATATGTAATACATTCCAATGAATACATTACAATGAAGTTTTCTAATTTAAGATACAGAACAAAAACATAGTTAATATTGGCACAGAACAGTTGTAAATAACAATCTACGTAGTCAACACAGAACCATGTACGGCATTATCATTATAACATATTTATTTTTTATAGAAACACGATCTGAACTAACATTTGTATGAAATGAGATAAGATTCACTCTTGTATAGTTGTTTTAAATGTGAAATGTGTTCACTTATTATGCTGCTATAAGCTCGTAAAGAAAATTCATTATAAGTATTTAAACGATGATTAGGAAGCAAAACACGTTGATCTGTTTTGAAGTCAATTCAGATAGCAGATATTGCATAATCCATAGATTGCAAATATTGGTGCAAGTCCCGTCCTATCTTTTGGTAATATATATTTTCTAAATATGTATAAAAACTAAAATAAAACAGGTAATCTTGAATCGCCCAATAACCAATTTGTGGTTTAGTATACATTTCATCTCTCAATTTTATTAAGAAAACGGACGACTTAGTTAATTTTCCTAGGGATATTAATTAAATGACACAAAACATAAATGAAACAATATACAAAACTACATGTTTTTTGGTACCAAAGTCATTTAGATAAGAGCATTGTCATCTTTTGCAAAGATTTTTTAAGCAATCAAATTCCGAAGTTTAAAGTACTTTCCTATTTTCATAATATCGCAATGCATAACGCAGCTATCGCATAAATACAATTATTCATCAATGATAACAAAATAACAACGGTAAACTAAAACGCCAAAAAAGAAGCTTTACTAAATAACTTTTGAAATAGAAGTCGACTAAGAGTAGGATGAAGGAACAATAAAATGGTTATTAAATTAAAAGTTACAAACGACAAACAAGTTAGCAACATTCGATCTGCCGTACCTTTTGAGATTATGAAATAAAATTACATGATGCAATTTCGTCGTAAGAGCTACACAGAAAATTTAACTAGGAAAGTTAAAGAATAAAAATCTCACCCGTAATTCTCATAATACGAATATAAGAACGATTAGCAAAATAAGTGTACAAAGGACGTTTTAGAATTTTATCTTGCTCGTCACTACACATTTTACCCATTAACGCAGCGATGTGATAAAGAGTCATGGGCCGCGCATTACAAAAAATAATTTTGAATTACAATTAGCAAATGAAAACAGTATGTTTTGAAATTCTGTAGGTGAATATGCGTATGTTTTGTTTAAAAACATACATTGTGCATTGTTTTGTTGTTGCTGTAAAAGCTGCGTTTTACAACAAAAGAGACTTGAAAACATCTTGAAGAACTTAATTATGTTTTAGGTTAACCAGAAATTTAGGGCCAGAATCATATGTTTCCAATATATTGGAATGTTAATAAATTTGTTTATTTTCCTTAAAACTATTTGGAGTAGCCAGTTCATTTTAGACACATGTTTTGTGTAAACCGGCTTTTTTATTTGTTTATTTGTTTATTTTTTATTTTTCTAAACACATTTTCTAGGCACTTCAATCACTGGTAGTAGAATTAGGTACAAAATACTGTACTGGTAACCGTAATCATTTGAACTTTATCTGGCGAATAAAATGTGTAAATTTTTAATAAGATACTAAAAATATACAACGGGCTTGTGTGTTATTAATGCAAGAAACATGTTATTCCATACTTGTACATTTTTTTAAATAGCATACTCGAATCCAATCTCATTTTTTTGTATATTCACAACGACATTTAGGTTCGTGAAACGAGAATTTTTAATACTTCAACGCAGTTTCCTTTTAATAAAATTGTTTCGCGGGCATTGTGATTAACCCTGCGTATTTCTTCTTATCGATACGAAAATTGAAAAATTCTTCACTAACGACGTTCGAGAATTAGTATTTATTTAGCAATTTTTCCCATTCAAACAAACCTTAGTTTTACTGCAACTGTCATATACTTTTTCCGTGGTATAACTATATCACGCTGTCGAGAGATTGACAATGAATCTTTTATATTAAAAATCAGAATTTGAAAAAGTTATAAAAAAGCCAAGAAATGCTGGTTTACTATTTTTGGGTTATACCAAGATCAATGGAAAAGAGGTCGCACCATACCATGTAACGATCCAAAAACCGCCCACTAGACAAAAACTTGCATGCTAACTCCTAAATAATTTTGTGTCACCTCGATTTGACCCATACAATATTGAGGAGTTTTGAGGAGTTTGAGCCACGGTCTTATGAGCGTGTGTGATTGAGAACGTACAGCTCATATCTATGCATGTGTTGGTGCGAACCATGGAATGAATGTATGTAGTAGTGATAAATGGTTTCTTTCGCTTGATTTCGCAAAATAAAAATGTCAGGCTCAAATTGGAAAAATTATGAAATATTTATTCAACACTCAAAAAATGTTTTAAACACTTTTTACAAATACTCACGTATAATACTCTAGGAAGTAGAAGAATTCATGGGAACTTCTTATCGTTTCGGGTGTATGAAACTTCCGGACACAATAAGCCATCGCAAACAAGCACTCGTCTATCCGGCGGGTCGATTTGGTTGTAATCGTCTAAAACTGGAATGAGATTTCATTACGCTGCAACTGGTACGAAATGAATATCGGCATGCTTGTGCTTACTCTTTTTAACAAGGCCAGGATTGGCGACACCGATTGCGTCGGAACTTCCGACTCCGACTTTGCTGCCTCGCATGTAGTTTCCTCGCTCGCTTTGTCGGCTTCCTGAGATGCTGCTTTCCTTACTTTTTACAGTTGAGTGTCTCCATCGAACTGAAGATAACAATGTTCTGGAATCACTAAAAGAAATTACAGATCCGCAGAAGCTAAAACAATTACCACGATTAGCTTTGCTTTCGCGTGTGTTCAACTCACTTCTTGTTGTGATACTGATCCGGCTTCTCGAACTTGTCATTTGCTCACTGGCTTTCTTTCCACGCACGGTTCCACTAACACAGACAAATTTTTGAATCGCTGTGTCCAAACACGGGAAGTTACGTTTATACCACCCGGGTTGGATCCAACAGAACGTTGATTTATACAGATGAGCGGGACGATGACGAGCTACACGCTAAAAAGAGATGGCATACTCGACATCTTGTGTGCCGAAGTATGGGTCAAGAGGGATCGGGGGTGGGAAAACTTGTATGGTAACGGCTAAATTGACTAGTGGGCTCGTCTATGTTTTTGACAGATATTCCTGGTTGGGAACGCTCGCGCTGTCTTAATAGCTCCGGCGATCGTATTAGACCGCGTCCATACGGCATTGTAGCGTAGCGATTTTGACACTCCGTCGTAGTGTAAATGTTGGTCGAGAGGCCTTAGTCACGGCCATAAAAAAATAGTTGAGACTACGACGGAGTGTCAAATTCGCTACGCTACGATGCCGTGTGGACGCGGTCTTATTATTTTAGACGATGTCACTAAAAGCCTTGGCCTTGGCGCTAAACGGTGGTAAAAGGTGTAAATATAACCTTCTATATGTAAACACCTTGTATGAAACCCACAACAAACCGGCCTCCAATCTGACAAGCCGATAATGAAGTTTAACCCAGTGTTCAAAATCATGGTGCTTTCTCGTTCTGTCTGATTGTCAATTGTTAACAACGAAACAAGATAGCATGACGATTTTGCACGCTGGGATGGATCGCATATTCGAGTGTACAGTAGGTCCTCGCAGTACGCTATACTCGATATATGCGAATTCTCAAAACGCGATTTTTTTTACAAATGACAGCTCATAGCGTTTATCGTTGTTGCTTGAGTTCCGATTAGTCAATTTTTCTTTGTTTTTGTAGAATGAAGTTTTTAATACGCAGTTTTAAACAGCCGTTTAAAGGCCACAACTCCAAAGGCCTGAATTACACACGGATTGAATCAATAAACGTCGGTTCTTGTATCATTAAGCTGTATAATCGTGAAGCGATTAATATGGCATTAAATAATTAAAGTAGCCGAAAGAAGCGCGCTATAAAAATAACAGAAAGGTTAGAATTAGTAAAGATGTACGAACAAGGAAAGTGTTATGCAGGAATAGCCCGGCAAATAAAACGACCACAATCAACAGTGCGGTCCATTATCCAAGGTGAAGATAATCTGTCGAATTCTGCGAACGGAGTATGGCCATTCGGAAACGATGAGATAATAGGAGGTGTGGCGCACACCAGCACCATCTAGGTGTCAACAGGTATATCGTGGGAACCAGTACGCCGAGGAACGGAACCACGGAGTCGAACAAGTCCGGAACTCGCGATCGTCCTTATAAGGCTGGTGTCAGTGCTTTACGGCACGATCTTTTGACAGGCGAAAATGTATGGGATTTGACAGCTGCAAGGTTCTCACGATTTCTCCGCACGACAAAATCAAAATCATTTGATTTTATCGGATGGACGCATCCGATTTTATCTGTCAACAAAGTTGGACTTTATAAACTCGGAGTTGTGCCTTTCATCTAAGAAAAATAATAAAATTCATTTAATCGTCTTCGAATTTAAAAAATTACAGAAAAATTGGCGGACCTGTCGTCCGACAAAACATCGTGCGGTAAAGCAATGACACCAGCCTAACTCGCGGTCCACACTACAGCGCGACGTTCCGTCACAAAACGCAACGTCGCCTGACAGGCGGCCGAACTCCATACAAAAAAAATGTCGCTCAATTCGCGCTAGTGTAGAAACAGCGAAAAACGCGACGTCGCGCTAGCTCTTGTCAAATGTCAATTCGAAACGAAAACAAACCGACAGCTGGACAAAACGTAAACAAACCGAAACACAAACGCGAACAAAACGAGCAATATTCTTCACGAAACTTCGGATTTTTCATTGAACTACTTATTATTAGGCTTCACAAATGTAATTCAGTTTTCAAACTCCGTTTTGATTGATATGTTTACCAAAGTTTTTTCGGGTGCCGAAACGTAAACAAACTGCTCTTCAACAAGTAGGAGATGATGTGGAAATATATACTTCCTACGGCGGGCCAAAATATCGTCGTTGTTTGTTTAAGTTTGTTTTCTCAGTGAATTTCAAATGTGGAAGCGGCAAACTCACTCAGGGTGCATAAAATACGTAGCTAAACAAATATCATGCATTACTACCACATAATTCAATAAAAATTTTTAGCCAAGTTTGTGCCCCAATGTGATACATATTTCCACATACTCTCCTACCTCTGTCGCGCTTGACTTGCGCGATTGTTCTGCCGAAACTGGGCTACTTTTGAAACGGAACGTTGTGCTGCAGTGTGGACCCCGAGTAAGGCCGGTCGAGCAAGACATCTCTCTTCTTCGTTCCCAGCTAATCTCTTACAGTATTTTCAGTCATACAATTGCTAGTTCCAACCGGTTAATTGAACCATCCAAACGCTGCGGTGATTCATACACCTGCTCAATTGCGGCAGTTAGTTTTCTCAGTGAATTTTAAATGTAGAAGTGCCAAACTCACTTAGGGTGCATAAAATACGTAGCTAAACAAATATCTTCCTTTCCTTTCCTTAACATAGCCAATGCCTGGTTGTCAAATTGTTCGCACGAACAAGTTCGCAACGTTTGCGGGCAGCTTAATTTATACACCTTGCGTGTTATCCACCAAAATCGGCTAACTTTTTCTGCTCGAAAAAGGTTCGCGAACTCTGCTCGATTCACCAACACATTCAAAAAAAGATTCGCCGATCGTCAAAATTCGAGCAGGGTTATGGCCGGCGTACCTATTACCGTGTGTTTACACGCGGGCTTACGCCCCAATGAGATACATATTACCATATACTCCCATACCTCTGTCGCGCTTGGCTTGCGCGATTGTTCTGCCGAAACTGGGCTACTTTTGAATCGGGACGTCGCACTGTACTCGGGGTCCACACTGCAGCGCGACGTCCCGACGAAGAGTGAGTTTCGGTCTTCTTCGCTTCTTCTTAATTCGTCAGTTATTAAACGTCAGAACGGGCTTTGCTAGTGCTGTCAAGAGTTTCCTACCAGTTTCATACGAGTTTCCCAGCTGTTGCGGGAACTGAGTTCGTCAGTTCGTCGGAGGAGAGTTCGCTATGTGGAGATGAACAGTCAAAAAGGTTCGCGGCAAAGGTTCGTGCTATCCACCAAAATCGGCGAACCTTTTCGGTTCAGGTTCGCGAACTCTGCTCGATTCACTAACACATTCAAAAAAAGGTTTGCCGGGCGTCCAAATTCGAGCAGGGTTCGTCTCGTGTGACCGTACCTATTGGGTGCTTCACAGTTCCTTTGCTCGTTGGGAAATCAAATCTGGTTCAAATCCCCTTGGGAATCAAATCCGAGGTTGTCAAATGGGATTCAATCTTTTAGAATCCGTTTAGGGATCGAATCCCGATTCTACCTAAATACAGCTGTCTGCCTGGAAAGCTACGAAAACGCCAAATAAATGCTTGTTTTGAGAAGTTTGGACCTGTGGTAGTTGATAATATACTCAGAAATGAGCGAACCGAAGAAAAGGAGTAAAAAATCTGTACGTAACAAAAGCTGTTGCGTAAAACGTGTTAAAAATAAAATCTTTCTTCCAATTTCAGAAAGAAGAAATTGCTAAAGAGTTTGACTTGCCAGAAAGGAAAAGCAAGATCGCTACAATTCTTAAGCAAGATGGTCAAGCGTATTGTCTCTGCCGATCTTCTGATTCATCTCGTTTCATGATGTAAGTACACTTGACGGACACGGAAAGCAGCTACTTTTAGCAATTTTGTAATAAAACTGTTTGGATTACCCGTTTCGTAGTTGTTGTGACGCCTGCGAAGAATGGTATCATGGAGATTGCATAAATGTGTCCGAGAAAGAAGCGAAGCACATAAAGCACTACTATTGTCAACGATGCAAAGAAGAGGATCCATCATTGCAAACAGTATTCAGGCTAGTACCAGCACCTGGGCCACCCCCAAATCCGGAAGAGAAAAAGCCACCGAAAAAGAGAAAAGACAAACCACCGGGAGGTTCTTCCGAGAAGCGTTGTGGTCAGTGCGACGGTTGCCAGGCTGAGAACTGTGGCAGCTGCGATGGTTGTTTGGGACAGACAAAAAATGGACGCAAGCAGCGATGTGAAATGCGCGTTTGTAGTAATTCCACGAGTCGCAAAAAAGATCGTGCGGCACTTAAGGCAGTAGCTAGGAACAAAAAACGAAGGCGTTCACTGTCGCCCGAATTAATCAACCCGGCTCTCGAAGGCGACCGCCAGTGCTACGGTCCTGGTTGTATTATGACCGCACGGCCTCAATCAAAGTACTGCTCGAACGAGTGTGGAATGAAGCTAGCTACTAGCCGCATTTACCAAGTGTTGCCTCAACGAATTCAAGAGTGGTCTTTAAGCCCTGCTATTGGCGAAGAACAGAACAAGAAAGCTCTGGAATCGATTCGGACAAAACAAACAATTGTGCGAGCTACTCTGGCAGAACTCGATAAACGGCATGCTGAGTTGGATCTGCTTGTTGAACGTGCAAAGCGCTGCACACTAGACCCAAACGCATTAGATAACAGCGACATGGAGGATGAAATGTCCATGTACTGTATCACGTGCGGTCATGAGATTCACTCCAAAACGGCCATCCGACACATGGAAAAATGTTTCAACAAGTACGAAAGTCAAGCTAGCTTCGGCAGTATCTTCAAGACGCGCATCGACGGAAATTCTATGTTTTGCGACTTTTATAATCCTGCCAGCAAAACATATTGTAAACGTCTTCGCGTTCTGTGTCCCGAGCATTGCAAAGACCCCAAGGTTAGTGACACGGACGTCTGTGGATGCCCATTGGTGAGGAACGTATTTCAACTGACTGGTGAATTTTGCCGGTAAGTGTTAAAGTAAACTGTTTGCTAATTGCGCTAAAAGAGCGCTATGGAATCCACTGTGTGATTCCATATTTTCACGAGCTACTAAAAGGAAAACTTGTCTCTGTTTTTCAGTGCACCGAAAAAGTTCTGCTTCAAGCACTATGTTTGGGAAAAAATACGTCGAGCTGAAATCGACCTCGAGCGTGTGAGGCAATGGTTGAAGATGGATGAACTGGTGGAGCAGGAACGTCAGATCCGACAAGCCATGGCCTCACGTGCGGGTGTACTGGGTCTCATGTTGCACTCAACGTACAACCACGAGATAATGGAAAAATTGTGTGCCGGCAAATATTAGTCGCATTCCGATTCATCAATAAACGTTTGAAATTCTAGAAAGAAAGCGTAGCAACTGAATCTTTTTATTTTCATAGTTTAATTTGTACATCAAAACAACGAAATTAAAATATTAATTCAACATACTGTTAAACCACATTGAATATGGGATCATCTATCGGGTCCAACGCTGTATCACTGTGGTTATGTATTAGTTTGAATAATCCCGTCCCAATGGATGCCGGCATTCCTAGGATTATGCGCTCCGAAACGCCATCGACGGAATCTGTTTGGCCGTAATATGCTGCATCAAACAGGTGATCTGCTGTTTTTTCAAACTGTTGAAGGAAACAGACCGCATTAGAACATTTTTCACTGAAGAATGAAAACATTGAGGTTGCTTGTGCCAATTACCGAAGCCAGGTTGAATACGGATTCTCTCATTTTTGCTAAACCATGACGTGTAATACCGAGCACCTCGCCTCTGGAAGTCATCTGGCTGGCCAGAAGCATAATGTGACGGTGGTCTACACTCATGCCATGACCTTCCATTACTTCAGTGATTTCAGTCATAATTGTCGAACGTGCTGCTTCAATGCCAAGTGTTTGATAAACCTCCAGGATGTTGTTGCTCTTTGTCTTGCTACCGATCACACCGTACGTTGCCATAACGTCGCGCAAACCGCAACCTTCTACGCATAGGCGATATTTTGGAGTTCCTCGAGAATCATCTACCGCGATGACAGCACGCGATACTTGCGGCAACCCCGCAACGACCACGTTCGGCATGGCCGTTATTAGCCGCTGCAATTCTGCATTCAGACTGTGGCTGTGTTTACTGCTGTCCGGACGAATAGTTATTAGCGATGGACCATGAATTTCCACGTTATCTTGCTTCAACTTAAGTTTCGATGTACAAATGCTGTAAAAAAGAAACATGCAGGTGAGTAGAAATCCTTGGAACGGTTTCCTTGAAATAGATAGTTAACGGACCATCACTGCCTTTTACTTACGAGTAACGTATAGTTTCTGCATTGACTTCCAGACCCAGCACACGTATTCGGTCAAGGTCAAGTTTGATCAGCAGGAAACAATCGTCGGATTTATACACCTCTTCTATGTAGGATGAAATCTCTCCCAGTGTTGTCTTCTCGATTCGAGCCTTGACCTTGCGGGCAAACTCCATATTAGTGTTGTTTTCAATTTCTGCCGTTATAATCGGAGTAGATATAGCTTTGGTGGCATTGATAATTTCAACGATACGGGGCACTCCTTGTGTGATATTCATCGACGCGACACCCGCGAAATGGAACGTCTTCAGGGTCATTTGTGTACCCGGTTCGCCGATGCTCTGAGCTGCCAAGGCACCAACCGCCGTGCCAGGTTCGGTGATAGCTTTGTTGTATTTATTGCGCACCTGGAGCAGGAATTGCTCCAGGTGTCCCGCAGTGGTGCGTTCAATTTCCATTCCAACCTTAGGGCCCTTACGGTAGCGCCGTTGAATAGCAGCTAACCGCTCACCAAATAGTCCTAGATATTCCCTACGATTCGGTGAATAGGTAGCATGCAGATTAGTATAGCTATATAATTTTTTTAGACAAAATTATTATTATAACTAGCTGATTAACCCGATTTCATCCGGGTAGAAATAATTTCCAATCAAAAGAGTATTTTCATTAAAGAACTCGATTTTTACAAACTTAAATTTTGCTGAAAATACTATTTTTTAGTATTACTTTTAGTCGACGAAACCATGTAAATATACATTTTGCATACCTAACTGAGTTTCCAGTTTAGTGCAAGAATTTAAAATTAATCAATTGAAGCTAGTATGAGAAAAATTGTGCTTAAACCTTAGTTGGACCAGGACAACAGATAATTGACGTCCTGCAGTTAAAAGAAAGAAAAGCCAATGCATGAAGTAAAGTAAATTATGAGAGTTGCAGAGTTTATGTGCTATGTTTTTAGCTCGATTTAAGGTTTCATTAATTTCTTTTGCTGGTCGTTTGGAAATAAGGTTTTGTGAAAGTTTGCGGGAGAGGTAACGAAGGGTGATCACATCTACAAAATTAAGTTAAACAACAAAATTGACTACCCTTAAATCTAGTTTGGTGCACACCAGACCAAAAGATTTTTGCGTAGTATAGTTGTATGTATGTCAACAGACTTAAAGCTTTTTGAATCAAACCAACATTATGATTAGTTGAAGAAAAGGAAAAGAAAGAAAAAACAAAAGGGATTGCATATTGGAACTGAGGCCATCCGTCGTAAGATAGCATCATTATTTTTTACATAATTTTTATTGTTCTGGTTACAGAAAGATATAAGCAGGAAGGAGGCATGAAAATGTCGGACATTTCACACTTGAAAAATTGTATTTCTTATAATTATGTTTGGTGTAAATTGATTAGATCGGTAAAAGAGTAAATGAGGCCCCGGGCTAGATTCTCCTCTTCCTGCTGGTTCACATTAAGCGCCTGAAGCTATGCAAAGCGCGACACATGCATTCGTTTCGAATTTTTGAACGCTAACGGTTCGCTTAAAAGAACATAACGGTTTAAACTAATCACCCAGTGGAGGTTGAATGCGGATTAATATACTTTTACATGTTAAGTTACTAGTAAGTAAACTATACCACACATGGTGGACAGCATGAAACAATGAGTTAAGCCGAAGAAATGATTTGGAAACGGCGGCGCGCCCGCAGCGAGCGAAGCGAGCGGACTGCGCTAGGTCTACCGAAAAAGAGAGTTTGTTATAGTTTTGAGAAATAAGGGGGGCCCGTGGGCCCCCCTCATACCGCACCCCTAGGTTGATTGCGTAGCCGAAATTAACGGTACACACTACGGTTCAAATACTCGTAGGTTGAATTTAACGAATTAATGTATCACCAATTGCATACATTCAGTTTAAACGTCGACAAGAGGTGTAGCCACGATCGAAAACATGGCGGCCGGGGCCTCATTTACTCTTTTACCATTAGATCAATTGAAAATATTTGTTACGTAGAAGAAGATAGAAGAAGTCTAAGATGAGATTGAGCGCTCAAACTGCGATCATTCGATTTTGTGACCCCAAATACTACGAAAATGCTGAGCTAGGGGGTAAAATGGTAGCCCCTGTTACCCCATCCTCTAGAGCGATGAAATTTTATTCCACGATGGCTACATATTTAAGTAGTATGTGTACCAAATTTTTGTAAACTACATTTCATAATTGGAGGAAGGGGATGAGAAGAAGGATATTCGAAAGAACAATTAATTAGCAATATTCCAGCCAAGTTTGGTACAGATAGACGTAGTAGATTTTGCGTTGCATGCATGTGATAGGAATTAACGTTTTTCGTTTTGAGTAATAGAAAGTAATTTTCGTTTTGAGTAATTAGAAAGAGGGGTTCTCGTATTCCCCCTACCTTAAAAATGGTGAAAATGCGATATGGGTATCAATTTCGCAGTATTTATGGTCTCTAAATTGAATGGCCTCACTCTTAATGTTCAATCTCATTCCAGACTCCCTCTATACTCCTCATATTCAGTAAAACAACAGCAATGCTCAAAACGAAAAGCGTTATTTCGCCCTATCATGTATTCAACAGCATTACGTAAACTCTAACGGACCGATTTGTGCCAAACTTTACTGGATATTAGCTAATTTTTCAAGGATGAATTATTTGGACTTCGTTTGTTGATATCCTCATACCTCCCTACCCATCCCGGACAACAACCATCTAAAAATAAGAAAAACCAATTATAGCTCTACGATTATTGAACAGATTTTTACAAAAATTGGTACACATACTGCTTACATAGAGACATAGCATGGATTAAAATTTCATCCTCCTAAGGCAAGGGGAAACGGGGGCTCCCATACTACCCCCTACCCTAAAAATAGTAAAAATGCAATATGGGTATCAATTTCGCAGTATTTGTGGTCTCTAAATCGAATGGCCTCATTCTTAATGTTCAATTTAACCTAAGACTCCTACTATCGTCCTCCTCTCCAGTAAAACAATAGGAATTCTCAGAACAAAAAGCGTCAATTCTGATCACATGTGTTCAACACAAAATCTACACACAATTTTATGATTTCGAATGCCCTCTTTCCCTTTCCCCAACCGAACATTTTTCCCTATCCCTGAACACTCAACAATTATGGGATGGGTTTTTACAAAATTTGGTACACATACTACTTGAATATATAGCTATCATCTAATAAAAGTTCATCCATGTACAGGAAAGGATCTTACCCCTGTATCTCAACAATGGTTAAAAAGCAATATGGGTATAATTTTCGTAGTTTTTGGGGTCACTAAATCGAATGGTCTCAATTTGAGTGTTCAATCTCATCTCAGACTTCTTTTATCGTCTCCTGCAAATATTCTCAATCCCACAAAATCGAATCAATTTACACCCAACATACTAATAAGAAAGCCAATTTTCAAGTGTGAAACGTCCAACATTCTTAACATTGTTAAACTCAAGATACTGAATGAAAACACTCTTTCGTTTGGAATTGTCTTTCTACCCGGATGAAATCGGGTTAATCAGCTAGTATATATATATATTTATATACAGACAACGGTGACTTTTATATATTACATTCTTCCAAAATCAACGCGGTTATGGTAAAAAATTTGCATGATGAAAAAAACGAAAATGGGTCTGAGGATAGTGGAGAAGACCGCGCTTTGTTCACCAAACCAAATAAAAGACAACAGTTTAGTGTTAAAAAAGTGGTTAAAATAACCGCCGAAAAGCATCTAGGCAAGATTTCAAAGCAATGTAGTCTAGTGTTACGAGGACCAATTGAACCTATTATTTTACTTTGATAATGTAAAGCGCAAAGAGGCTTAAGGTATGGATCAATACTTACAAGCACTCCTTCCGGAAGTCCTCTCGGCAACCAGCAAATTCCGGTTTGCTTAATATTGCTTCTCCGATGCTTCTCACCAATTCGCCACGCAATGGTTCTTCATTCCGGCAGGGCAGCATGTTACGCACATGCATAAACTGTCGTTCGATGTCAACGGGTTTATTTTTAACCTCCATAAAGACTGGATCCAAACCGTCGCCACCGTACGTAAATTCTACAACCTCCCCGATGGCATTCCGTACCGTGCCATCATACTGCACGACCAGGTCTTCCAGACACTTTACCAAACGCCGCTGCAGATAGCCTGTTTCGGCCGTCTTGACTGCCGTATCGACCAACCCTTCGCGGCCCGCCATGGTGTGGAAAAAAAATTCCGTCGGGGTTAGGCCAGAATAGAAGCTATTTTGGACGAATCCACGCGCTGCAGGAATTTTAGCTGTTTTAAATGACAAATATGAGTGTTTAGCATAAATGCACCTCTACCACACATGTATTTATAAATCATATACTAGTACTTACAGAACTTTTCAAAGTGTGGTAAGGCACGATCCTCGAACCCGTTCGGGACTCGCTTACCATTGATTGCTTGTTGACCGACGCATGCGATCATCTGTGAAATGTTAATGTTCGATCCCTTCGATCCAGATTGGGCCATGATGAGGGCGCTGTTGGTCGGATGCAGCTCACGGAAGCAGGCTTTTGCAGCCAGCTCACGAATACTGGACAGTTCCTTTAGCATAACCGCCTCGAGCGTTTGCTCCGCAGTGCAACCCGGTTGGCATTGCAGGGTACCCTTCTTCATCTCGGCTATGTACTCGTCGCACTTGCGGTACCCATTTTCCAGCAGTTTTTGCTTCTCTTCGAGCAACTTGCGGCTTGGCGTGACATCACCGATCCCGAATGAAAATCCATGATTCATCATAAAGTACGAAGCCATCCGGGCCAAGCGCCACATGGACCGTATGGCATACTCTTCACCAAAATCTCGCAAGATGGTATAAAATATGCAGTATTTTGTACCCGAGCCAAGTGTACCCTTGTCCATAGCACCACACAGCAGCTCAGAATTTCTGATGATTACCCACGAATCCTTCACGCACATGTCTTTGTCCTTCGTATAGTTTCGACCTTTCGTGGACAGATTGGCATTCACACAGGAGCGAGCGTTGGGCTTCAGTATGAGACTGAAGATCTGTTTGCCGGTCCACAGTTTGCGTGGTTTCACAATCGCCGGACGCGGCAAGTCAATCACCATATTTGCGTCCGGGCCGGATAGCATGCACGCCGCCAGTTGCATCACTTGTTCCCGCGTGAGAAATTGGTCTTTCTGCGTCAACAGGTAGCCACCGGTGATGAAATCCTGCGTGGCTGCAATCAACAGTTCCCCGTTGCGAGGTGTTACGAGGTTCGATTTGTTACCCATCAACACGAGTGCCTCGGCACGTGCTTCTTCGGTCTGCGGCAGATGTAGATTCATCTCGTCCCCGTCAAAATCGGCATTGTACGGCGTGCAGGCACATTCGTTGAATCGAAACGTGCGTTGAGGTTGAACCTTTGCTACATGACACATGATGCTCAGCTTGTGCAAGCTAGGCTGTCGGTTGAAAAGCACCACGTCACCGTCCATGAGGTGTCGTTCAACGATGTCGCCACACTTTAAATCTTGCGCGACCTTATCCCGGTTGCCATATGCCAGATACTTTTTAAATGCGCTTCCTTTTTGCTGCACATAATTTGCACCAGGATGTTTTTCCGTACCATTGCGAATCAGTTGACGCATACGCTAGGGAGATAGATTGGAGAAATATTTTGATGAACAATAATTTCTAAAACTTAACCGATATGAAATATGTTCGAAATGTGGTAAGATTAAATTAAAAATAAAAAACCCAAAAAAAAATTATTCGATAGTAGTGCCACCCCTTCTAAACATCCTACCAACATTGATGAATTGAATGTTATAGTAGGCTGTTGCTGTGAGCAAGAGAGTGCAAAGCAACTCTGTACAAAAGGATATGTATTTAAGGCCTCTAGTGTCCAAGAATTTTAGAACCTTCAAAACAAGGTGAATCTAGAACAAATTTTTGTATTTGGATTTGGAACTGAAAACGGCACACACTACGGATGGCAGCAGAGTGGGATTGCAAATAGTAAACGCTCTGCCTATCGTAGAAAGAATAAAAAACGCGACAATTGATCCATCTGGGCATCGGAAGGGCAGGTAATTGACGAAGAGGTCAGTTTACGAACGTTGGCTACTATTTGTTGTACTAAGTCTGGATCAGACTGCCAAAAATGCCGAGAAAGCGTGGGAGGGTATGCGAAGCGCATGTCAAGATGGCACATTAGGCATAACATATCATTCTCTGTACACAGGAGGCCAAATACAAATAATTTATATGAATAAGGATAATAATACTTTACTGTTAACTTACATTAATGTTGGCCGAATTAACCTTCTCGGGGAATGTCAAAATTTTTGCCACTCTATCAGGTACTCCAACCTGATGAATCATTAAATTCGGATCGGGAGATATGACTGTGCGTGCGGAAAAATCCACCCGTTTACCCGACAGATTTCCACGGAAACGGCCTTGTTTGCCTTTTAATCGTTGCACTATGCCACGGGTGGGTTTTTTGGGCTGTAGAAGAGCAACAAGAAAAGTTAAAACAATGTAGAACATCTATGCCAAGACACAGCTACTACCATCAGTGATAGGGGTATGCCAGATAATTCGCTATTGAAGTACAGTGCACAGTGTAGTTGCAGATAGTCCCAGTCCTCCTGGATAAGTTCAATTTTCCCACCGGTCATTGTGTGTTTTGCAATCACGTCGCTAATGAGTAATATTTCACTTTGTTTCATGGTCAGATCATCTTCCGTCGTGCCTGCCTTAACTTCGGAAACTACAGAAGGTCTAATGCACACGGGTGGGACGAACACGCGAGTGACAATCAGATCGGCAGGATTGGATTCGGCTGATGTCATTCCTAGCAATGGTACATCAGATTTTGGTATATTTTTGAACAGATCCAGCACTTCAACTGGATTTAACTCCTTGGAAAGTGATGTAGGCCCGACAGTTTGCAACAGTTCTCGATTGGACTCAAGGGCGGCCTGCATTTCGTGAAGAGCTTTCACCACCATCGGATCCGATGCTTTCTTTCCTCGAAACGGTTCGTGTACTATTTTCATTAAGCCAGGACCTTTCTTGACCGGTCCATTAACACTATTGCAGCAAGGACATTTAGTATTTTTTTTCGCCTTTTTCAACACCTGGCTATGAATTGACTTTTTCGCCAAATAGGAAAGGTTAGGATTCATCAACCGGACACTAAAGTTCTTCTTTTCCTCCTCTTTAAGCATAACATGGGAGCAAACTTTACAGATTGACTGAAGTATCGTAATTGTTGCACGGAAATGTCCGACATGAAATACAGGGAGCGCCAGGTCGATGTAGCCAAAGTGCCCGACACAGTCGTTAAGCCCTTTCTTGCAGGTCTCACAGGTTGCATCTTTTTGACTAACTCCCATGCGCCGGTCCAAAACTCCGTATGCAACTGGTGTACGTTCGGCATTTTGGTTGTACAAATTTTTGGCAACTACGTGGAGATGAGCCTCTTGCTGAATCTGCTGTGCACTATCGATGTTGAAAGACACATGGGAGCTGGAATGAGAAAGTCGGTGTTAGATGAAGCGAACGATCGGCAACTGGTGCATTTATGAAACGCATACATTTTCTTGATAACGTCTGCTTCACGAAATTGTTCTTTAGGCATTTTGGTGCGTGGAACACAACGTTGGTTACTTATAAAAAATTAAATGCGAGTTTTTGAGAAATATAACTCGTCGAATACAACATTTAGCACATGCCTCGATGTAGCATCAAAGAATGAAAACAAATATCGCATAAAAATGATATAATTATAGAGGTGTTTATTCTTCTAATTTTTGACAGTTCGATTTCAAAAAAGTTTCAAAAAGTTTAATGATAAAGATTACACGGTTGACAGAAATTGACATTGTTGCTGGTACTATGTAGTTCCAGCAAGAGTCCCAGCAATCTGCCATGGAAAAACTTGCTGGTACTACATGACAGCTGCAAAAAATTTGAATTTTTGTCAACCGGGTAAAATATTTTATCCTACCACTTTTTATATAACTTGAGAACATCAAAATCTTCCATCATCATGCGAAGAAAGTTAATTATAGTTTCATTTGCTTGCTCTGCTACAGTATTGTCCAGCAAACGGTTGCCATCTTCTTGCCTACGCACAATACGCCTATTCGGTTGCCTGTTGCGTTGTTGCAAGTTTTGGGTACTCAACTCGATGACCCGCGATAGGGTAGTTACCCAAGGAGAACCCTGCTGCACTTGCCTACCAAAGGTATCCATGCCTACCGAAAAGAACCTTGCCGAGTGTATTTTTGGTAGGCATGGACACCTCATAACCTACCAATAATTTGTTTTGGGAGGCACCGCAGTGGAAAGAGGTACTGGCTGTCAAACCTTTGTTTGTTTACTGTTTACTGTTTACTGTGCAAGTCTGGCCAACTAGCAAGCATTCGACCGTGTACCAGCGTATTCGTTGTTTAATTATTTGTTTGAGTTTTGTTATAGCCGTTATTGTGTGTGAAATGGACCGTCTTGCAAGAATGAAACGCAGTGGCACGTTTTACCGGCAATTAAATAGTATTCGTAGAGTATGGAAAGTAGAGTCCACTAATGAAGGTGGGTTAGTTGTGAATTTGTAAACAATACCATTATTTTGCCAAACTACAACGTGAATTACCTTCCTTGAAACAGATTTGATCAGCCAGCCATCGGAAAATGTTCCAGATGGATCTGCAATTACCTGCTCGCCAAGTCCGGACTTCGCGGCGATCATCGGTTGTTACCGGTTGTAACATAGTATCGGTGGCCAGGGTTCGATAGCAGCGCTTGGATTGACCGACTCGGGGTGGTTAACCGGGGCCGTGTTAACTCGCATCAGACAGTAAGTACGTGTGTAAGAACCCACAGCAGAGAGTTCTTACTGATGATGATTTGTCCGTGCTTTTCACACATTTCAGGGTCTCGACAAGGAGGAAGAAGCGGCTTGAAATAATCATCAATGCGTTCTACGTGTTTTCACTGGCCATGACGGAGTGGTGCTGCACATCGTACATCGAAGGAGCCTGCTACGATCCGTGGTCGCTGTTTGCCAGCACGAACCAGAGGAGGCGTCGGACGATATCTGAACATTTCCCCTGATTGCCTACCGAACCGGACGATATATATAGTATTATATATAATATTATAGATGTATCAAAATAATAAAACAATCAAAAATATTTTACTGTATGAAAATAATTATTATGGGAAAGAAAAGATATCCTGAACCCAGCTCATATAATCTACTACGAATGGGTATACGTTTTTTACGCGTATAGCCAGAAATAGGTGTTATAAACACGTTGCACAGTCACGTTGTCAAAACAGTTCTCTTTTGCGGTGTCCCGCAAGTATCAAGAGAATTGTTTTACCCTTCTTTTCAGAAGTGTTTTACATCCAAAATTGCATAGGAAATCTGCTGCAAAAGAAGGTGTAAAACACTTCTGAAAAGAAGAGCGATCAGGTCTCAAGAGAATTCTTTTACATCAAAATGACGCCAAAATTTCTCGTTGGGTAGTCACACTTCACTTATCAACAGATTATCCATCTTTTACTTTTTGTGTGAATTGAAATAAGATCTTGTTTGCTTTGAAGGAAGATTTTTGAGTTAACTGAAATATCAAAAACAAAAACAGCAGAGAATGACGCGTGCATAGACTGTCAGGAACTTTGCGCTTGAATTGACTGGCGACAGAATTGGTATCGCAAAACGCGGCTACATGAACCGCAAAGATTTTGACGTAAACTTATACGGTTTTTGAGTTTGCGGTTGGAGTTTGCGGCTCGTGTAGCAGGCTGGTCACGGTTTTTGGCTCGTTACCAAGGTGTATTAATATGGACGCTAATCTAATTTATACACTTTGGCTCGTTACATGCCCGGTTGACAGAAATTCAAATTTTCTGCTGCTCCAGCAGAAGTCCCAAGAGTCCCAGCAACCTCCCAGCAAGTCAAAATTTGACGGTTGCAGCAACCAAGCATTGGTTTGCTTGGTGGTGTGGGTGAGACTAGCTCGCGTGTAGATGTGTGTGTGTGTGTGTGTATGGTATATTCTACGAATGTGATATTTTCTTCTACCCGCAGAATGCTCCGGTGAAATCAAAACATTTGTTTTTGGAGAATTAAGTCATCGGATGTTTATTATTCGGATATTTGCGATCACACTGTTTTCAGACTTACCAGTGTTGTGTTCCGGCCTCTGCAGTGGACTTGCCGTCCCAGAAAGATCCAATTCTTAATAGCATATGCGATCCAGCTCATGCACCATTCGACGCATTCTTTAGCTTTACTTTTCATTCCTAAAAGTAAAAAAAAGATAGAATGTTACTGATTTAAAGTACTTAGATTTCCATCATTTTCATACGTTTATTAGTTTGTTCTTACCTCAGCAGTATTAATGGCACGATCATAACACTTGATGCTCAATGCACTTGCGCCTGCACTCTGAGATTGCTATGACCAGAATGCGCAAATACCAGAATGCGCTGTGGTTGCTCCAACAAGAAACACACATATCTCAAATACTATTCGTACGTAAGTACGTGCATATACGCGTATAACGACACAGTAAGCATTTGGCGATAGTTTGGTGTTGCATGGTTGCAAAGGATAGAATATACATAGGACGCATTCGCACCTTTTCTCTCCCTAAGAAAACGACCAACGCACACATTCTCATTTCTAATCATAGAGCTAAGGGGGGGAGAAGTACATATTTTTGGATGCGGGGACCCAAAATCAGGGTGAACTGACATTTGTCGTCAACCGGGTGGTATGCTGCGACCTCTTTTCCATTGACTGCTTCGAACATAGAAGCAGATTTCAAAAACGCCGATACGCCCAAGGTGTATAAATTAGAAGGTGAAGTCGTCCAGTGTAAAATGACATTTAATGACTTGACACAACACTTTTTTGGTACAGTCTGTTCTCGAGTTAGGCAGCGCTCTGTGAACAGTCCAACAAACCAGACAAACACGACACTGTCGGAAAGGTGCTCTGCGAATTGTCGTGAAGAACTGTCATTCATCCAAGCAGCAAGGTAGCAGAATACACAAGGTATAACAGTTTCACCGTGGGATACAGCCCTGCACGACAAAATCAAACTGTTTTGTTCTGTGTCGTGTTTGTCTGACATGTTCGATGCAGGTTGACAGAGCACCTCCATACGATTGCATGGATTTGATCGTTTTTTTTTTGTCGTGTTTGTCGTGTTTGTCTTGTTCGATAGCTCACAGAGCGCTGCCTTACGCGGATTCGGAGATTGGGTTTATTACAAGGTGTATAAATTAGAAGGTGAAGTCGTCCAGTGCAAAATGACATTTCATGACTTGACATAACACTTCTGGGGTATTCATGTGGGTTTTGAGGGGGGGTTTCGGAGAAGGATTCCCGGTTGACAGAAATTGACATTGTTGCTGGTACTATGCAAGGTGTATAAATTAGAAGGTGAAGTCGTCCAGTGTAAAATGACATTTCAGGACTTGACATAACACTTCTGGGGTATTCATACCGGGCCGCTACACGAACCGAAAACTCCAACCGAGAACTCAAAAACCGTATAAGTTTACGTCAAAATCTTCTCGGTTCGTGTAGCCGCGTTTTGTGGTACCAATTCTGTGAGCCACGCTACACGAGCCGCAAACTCAAAACTTTGCGGCGCAACGAGGTTTTTGTTTTTGATTTTTCAGTTTACTCAAAAATCTTCCTTCAAAGCAAACAAGATCTTATTTCAATTCACACAAAAAGTAAAAGATGGATAATCTGTTGAAGTGTGGCTAACTACCCTATCGCGGGTCATCGAGTTGAGTACCCAAAACTTGCAACAACGCAACAGGGATATTGTGCGGAGGCAAGAAGATGGCAACCGTTTGCTGGACAATACTGTAGCAGAGCAAGCAAATGAAACTATAATTAACTTTCTTCGCATGAAGAAGGAAGATTTTGATGTTCTCAAGTTACATAAAAAGTGGTAGAATAAAATATTTTAATCTTTATCATTAAACTTTTTGAAACTTTTAGATTTTGGAATCAGTTGGTGGGCCGGACTTTGCGAACCCCTGATCTATAGTGAATTTATAATTGATATTCTAGCTATAAAATAACAAAATATTAACTAACCGTAACTACAAAAGAAACACGTAAATTTATCACCATATGTTCGTTTATTTTGTTTTTGAGATTTGTTATGTTTACATTTATTTCTTTTTCGTCTTCTTCTTCTGACGCATTTGAGTTTTCGGTTAGCTGCCAAAAACTTCTCGGGTGCAGTTTTCAGCTCACGGAGCTGAAAAGTTTTTGACGTAAACTTCTCGGTTGTTCCCCTCTTCTCGCCGAGAAGTTTTTGAGTTTTCGGGTCGTGTAGCGGGGCTCATACAAGGTGTATAAATTAGAAGGTGAAGTCGTCCAGTGTAAAATGACATTTCATGACTTGACATAACACTTCTGGGGTATTCATATGGGTTTTGAGGGGGGGTATCGGAAAAGGATTGGGCTTTTGACATAACTCTTCTCAAATATGGCACCCCTTCCAAAGCGACATAAAGTCACCTTCTATATTTATACACCTTGGTATTCATATGGTTTTTGAGGGGGGGTATCGGAAAAGGATTGGGCTTTTGACATAACTCTTCTCAAATATGGCACCCCTTCCAAAGCGACATAAATTCACCTTCTATATTTATACACCTTGGGTACTATGTAGTTCCAGCAAGAGTCCCAGCAATCTGCCATGGAAAAACTTGCTGGTACTACATGACAGCTGCAAAAAATTTGAATTTTTGTCAACCGGGTTGGGCTTTGGACATAACCGCGTGACCACATTAGGCGTACCATACCAAAAACTTGGTACGGTCGAGTGACAGCGTACCAGAGCCGATGGTGCGCTAGAAAGAGAGAAAAAACGGTTTTTACCACCTGGGCCGCACCAGTTTTTTGGTATGGTACGCCTAATGTAGTCACGCGGTAACACTTCTCAAATATGGCACAAATGCCAAAGCGACATGAAGTCACCTTCTATATTTATACACCTTGGTAAAAGTCTCTTCTTCTTCTTCTTCTTCTTCTTGGCGTAACGACGTCTTGGTCATGCCTACCCGTTAAGGGCTTACGAGACTTGTTTCCCTGTTGTACACGTACGTGGATAGTCAGTCCTCTCGTACAGGGGAGGGTCCGGTCTCGGTTGGGATTGGAACCCACGCCGTCGAGGTGGTGAGCCCTGGCGCTCATGGGCCGATTTTCTAACCGGCGCTACCGCTCGGCTGTCGCGGACCTCCCCGTAAAAGTCTCAAGAGATCTAATTTCCATAATATCGGCAGTAATTTACGATTAAATGTAAGGTTTGTGAATAAATAGGTCAAATAAATTATTTTTCTAATAAATTATTAAAACAAACAAACAAACAACAATCATGGGAGGGATTATTCCTATCATATTTAATTTGTGCTAAATACTCTAGGCAGTCTACTCATACAAATTTGTTGAACATAAAAAACGTAGAAACAATAATTTTTTGACCTTCCAAAATTTCTATTACATATTTGAGGCATTTGAATTATTTGCTCAGATAAATAATCTCTTTTACATACATTTTTCGGATTGAATAAAATAGCATGACAAAATGGGGCTACCTGTTTTGGTAGGGAAAATGATGTGTTTGCAAAATAAAATCAATATCGCAGCATTACGTCACCAGCATCCAAAAGCCGCCTTCCAGATTAAAAAAGATTGAGATATTTTTCAGTTATAGTACAGCCAATGTGTACGTTTGATTTTTGTCCTGCAATAAATTAATTTACATATATTTCATGATGAGAACGAATTACATGTATGTCACATTACTTACTTTACTCAAAACTATTAATGAATTCAGCAGTTAAACGCAGTTTACAAAATCAAAAATATGTAATTACAGTATCATACAAATTTGCTCACACAATCCCTTGCCAGACTGTACAATCGTGACTCCTTAAACTATACTCGTGTATCTAAGCACAAGAGAGTGACGCCCTTTTCCTTCTAAGAACACGAATAAGTTAACAGTTAACAATATCAACCGTATGTTTCACCTACAAAACAACCTGGGTTATGCTTGTTTGTAACAAAGTTCCTGCTCGGTTGTTAGCGCAGCTACACTATTTCGAGCGACACACGGTAATAAAAGCTATAGTTTCTCACAGCTATCACCGTTCGAGAAATACAATGCAGCTAGTAAATTTACGAATAATTCCTTTTGACTCCGTGTCAGATTTTAAAATAAGCTGTTGCTGTCAATGGGAATTTTACTCTCGCGGCATATGATTTTTGCCCTATTAATATGATTTCAATCGTTGCAATTAGCGCCATTGAGGACATTAGTAAAATTTATTTATGTTTTTCTGGGTATTTTTGCATCTCAACGAATTGAATTTTAAGCCACCGACACAAGAGCATGGGCTGGCATGCTGAAGAATAAAGATGCTATTGCCGGAATGCTGCTCGGTCCACCATTCTTCATTTCCGCCTCCTGAAGTCTGTATTCCAATTTCCAGTCGAAAGCAAAAACGAGAAAGATATAAAAGAAAACTTGAAAAATAATGCAATACAGTTTAAATATTACCTAAAAATATAGTTATGGTCTATTACTTTCCTTATTCAAATAAATCGTGTTTAATCAAAAGAAAACTAGTATTTTAAGGAAAATATAGTATAGAAGGATTATAACAATATAGTACAAGAGTTCGTAAATCCACATTTTTGACCAGATCTTCTCCCAGCTATTAGTCACAACCTGCTGCTCCTTCTAGTGGCGGATTCCATGGGAAACTTATGACAATGACAAGTCATTATGACTTAATTAAAAGAATAGAAGAGTTGGTTTCAACTCAAATAACATCGATCGGAAAAGGGAAAACATCTTAACAATATACCGGATAGCATTACAGCATGTTTCAACTCTTTTTAAGTCCTCGTTTACTTGTGTGCGTGTTAATTATTTTATGTGTAGCGATTACTTATATAATCTTTACCGTTAAATGTTTCTTTGAAGCATTTATTAAATAGTGGAAGAGACTCAAATAACCATGGGAGAAGTTCCTGCAAACAACGCTTTAAAGATTCACACTTTCATACACAAAATAATTGTTTGTGATTACAATACGGCAAGGACCGTAATACCATAATAAATACAATTAAATTGTTTGTGATGAATGGGGTGAATTAAATACTTATGATTAGATAGATACCTATCCATTGAAGAAGATCTAGCTGAACCAGGAATCGAAGTCTTTGGATAATTGTCGATATCAATATACTATTACTATTGTGTGTCAAACGAGTTGAACGAAAAATAAAGAAAATTTGAACTCATTGTGTTATCATTACAAAACAGTACATGTTGTTTTTGGTCATTATGGGAATATCGGCTCTGTAATGAACAACGTGAAGTTGCTCCTATTATTAAACAACTATGTTAAAGAAAATAAAAACAATTCCAAAATCACCCAAATCTTAACATTGTAAAAGAATAAAACATTTATGCCTGAGAATTTAATTAAGGAGAATATCTTAACAATATATAAAACAATCATGGTTTTGTTCCTGAACAATTTCTGTTATTTCTTAGTTACTACAAAGAGGCGAAAGAAGCCACACGGCCCAAAGCCTCTATAAACTATACTTACTACTACTACTTAGTTACTACAACTTTCAACTTTTAAATAGATCTTTTTTATATTCTTTTCAACAAAAGCAACTGATGCAGTTGGAATAAGATGGTAAAAATCCGGAACGATTGAGTCGTAAAATTCTCTCCTGCACACCATTGCCATCGGCTTATACATTATAAAAAAGATCAACAATTACGAGAAAGCGAGTAAATCAGTCACAAATACGCTACCTGTTAAATGTTCTGGAGATATCTGAGACGATATAAGGCCACCGCCCGATGTTGACGTTGTTGTTACCGTCCCCGTCGATACCGATGACATTACACACTTTGCTTGTGCTGGAGTCAAGATTCCTCTGTGGCTTCCTACTAAAAAATGTCTTCCAGCACCATTCATCCTACACGTATTGGCATCGTAAATTAATGATAATGGTCAGTTGATTATATTTTAAGGCATTTTATGATTATATTTTGACTGATTAGTTATGTATTTTCTTGTAAATCAGTATTCTGGGTGCTCCAGTTGGGCCATTCATTAATTACCTATTGTATTTTTTTTAAATATTTTCTATAAAATTATCAAAAAACGGTAACTGGTCAGTTGAGCAATATGGTTATATATGTTAATTTAAGGGAAACAAATTTATTTATCCATTTTTCAAAGGGAAATTTATTTATCAATTTTTTATTATAAGAACATCCAATATAGCTTATAGGAAAAGAAAAGCTTAAACAAAAAGTTCTTCAAAATGAAAAAAATAATTTAACAGTTGAATACATAGCATCTCATTCATATGAGTTCTTCATATTTTTAAATTAACATGCTTTATGATAATAATATAGTCAAACTTACCCCATTCCGATTTTGGGCGGCATTGATTTGTGTATATCGTCTTCGGACATTTTACGCTTTTGCCCAAGTCGTATATTGTGAGTGTGCGCTTGTGATTGAGGGGGATGGTTTAAAGATTGCTGTTGGGGAGGCTGCGGCTGTTGGGGAGGTCGCTGTTGTAGCTGATCAACATTCGGCTGAAATGTGAAACGATGCAATTAAAGGGTGTTCAAGTGTAATAGATTCACGTGCAATGTAACGCACTCAGGCCTTACTGTAGCAGTATAAAATAAGTGGCAAAATAAAAACTAGGAATAATTGCTGCTACGGGGGCTGCTGAAATCCTACTGTTAAATTATTATTTCACATCTTATTTTGAAAGTTTTTTTATTTGTTAGTTCTTCGTTGTTGAGGGATTGGATAATTATTATTATGTTACACGACATCCCCTAGTGGGAACAGGGCCTCTCACCGAAGAGAGTGTTTCTATGATTGTAGATCGGTGGTCAGACGTTCATAATACCAGAGGGTGCCAGACTCGAGACTCGATCCCACAAACCTGTGGCGTGGTGTTTCCTCGGACTGCCTCAACGCCATGGGCAACCCCCGATATATAATTGGTTTGGATAATAGCAAATTAAAAAAAATGGATCTGTTTATAAATGTGAATGGATTTATTTATCTGTCACGTACCGGACTTAACCGATATTGAATATTCTGCTTTGTAGCAGTCGCGGTAGCAATAATCCAAAAATAAAAAGGCACCTCAACGAATCTTAGTACTTACTTTAGATGAATCTTGTTGTGAATATTGAACAGCTGCAAACGATTGTGGTGGTGGAGGAGGCTGGGGAGGCACCGGAGCATTGATGATAATCTGATGCTGTGGTTGTGCCGGGTGTGGAGGTCCTGGCTGATTTTCCAGTATCTGCGGTGGAGGAGCTTGTGGTGGAGGTTGCGTTTGAGCATTAGGCAAGCTTGTGATGATCTGCTGCGTTGGTGGCGGTACGGTATGGAATTGCACTTGCACTCCTGCAACAAGAGCGAATATTTAGTAGGAAGCCTGGACAACTTTTGAGCATAGCGAAGTTCATAAAGATAAATTTGAGCTGGTCAAAACCATCTAATAGGTGCATACAGATTTTTCTTTTACAGGAATAATTTCGTAATCAGCCCGTAATTTAGCCGCTTGTACAGTATTTTTAATTTGCTTTTTTTATTGTTCAAATCAAAATTGATTGAACATGAAAAGTCTGAAAAGGAACCTTGTCATGTTTTATGTTTTTCTGCAAAAATGTTTATTTTCAAGTCTTCGTCACAGGACCTGTATTTCGTCAACTATACACGGCGTCCAACCCAAACAACAATTATTGCATAATATTAAGTTGAATTTTCCGAGAGTTTTTTAAATTGACATTCGTATATATCTATTACAGCATATTTTTAGGAATCGCCGTTTCAAGCGACACGCAAGACTTCTATCGCTATTTTCTCTCATATTCGAAGTATCGCTTGTTTATATTAGAAAGTATTTATGACCCTAAAACTAATTCACTGTATTGAAGTGTGGTGAATTGGAATGCTGGTTTTTCTAGATAAAAAACAAATTCGTCAACTTTAACCCGTTATCAGCTATGGTTCAAACAATCAATCATAAATGGTTTTTAAACATTATATCATTCTTTTCTACAACATTTCTATGTTTGTCTTCTCGACGTCCTGTAAAAAACCATTAAATAATTTACAGAGTTGACCTTAACGTTTTTGGATAGAAACCAAGCTACCAGCGTGCCGTGAAGGGTTTACTCATCTCATTCCTGGACTATTTAATCTTTCATTAATTTTTTTTAAATTTTAGTTTTACGGTACTTGCCGTATTGTATAGATCTTTCATTAAATATGAACAATGAATGACAAGAACCAAAAAACCATTTTTACTAGTGTTGTGCTTAATAAATCTTTTGGCGAGATTCATTCACATGAATCTTTCACCTAAGATTCATTCAGATGGATCCATGAATCTTTGCGGATTCGAATCTTCAAAGCTTTATGAATCTTTCGAAACCTTAATGAATCTTACATGGATCTGTCATGAATCTCCCCGATTCTTTCATAGGCGTGGACAAAGGCGACCAAAAAAAAAAAGGGAGCAGCCACCCATTTTTGGCTGGTGACTTTTCACCACTTAGTATGTCTTAGGGATTCATGAATCTCTCGACGAAAGATTTATGAATCCCTTATAAGGCAGAGATTCATTTAGATTCATGAATCTGAATCAGATTTACACAACTCTAATTTTTACATCTTGTGTAAATACATCAGAATATTTAAAAAATATGTAGAAAGCGTATGAACTTTGACGTGAGCACTGCAATTCGTCGAAAAAAGAGCATCAGAATAAATTGGACACCTTGTATGTATGCATGATAATGTAACAGATCCCTGCTCAAGTACCGCATATGTGATAAGCGTACTCTTCCTTCCTTCCTTTTCCGATTAGATATAAAAATAACCCCTTACCTGGAGGCGGTTGTATTTGCGGATTAAATGCACTAGTAGTAATTATTTGTTGCTGCTGCTGCGCTGGCGATCGATATTCAGTGGCGCTGATGATCGTCGGTTGGCTGATGATGTGTATCTCATTCGGATTGCGCATTGGTTGCGTGGTAATTTGAATGCTCGGTACGGAACTAACAGGGACTTGCTGTATTTGTGGTGCAGCAGCTGATGCGGTTACGACGGGCCACGGTTGTGGTGCACTAACGACAAAGTGCGATCCGCTAACTTGCATCTGCTGCGGTGGTCCGGGGGCAAACGATTGTATAGAGACAGGTATTTGGCTAAAGATTTGCTGTGGGATACCACCATGACTGATCGAAGGGTTCGGCTGCGAAGTGATTATTGTATTACCGACTATATGCTGCACGGTCGGTGGAGGCACTGACATGATTGGTGGTGGCGGTTGACTAATCGGTATACCGGGCATCGACGAAACGGGAATCACAGTTGTTTTGGCGAGCTGATTAGTGGCTGGAATTTGCTGCAACAGGGTTCCAGCCGAGGGTCCTTCGTCTAATTTGACCGACTCCGATTTAATCTGCATTTCTCCGGGACCACTGACCACCTTTTTATCGTCTGCTCCGTTCGACACCATTCCTGATGCTTGCGCTAGCGTCGCCTGTTGCCCCATTGGCGTCAGCTCGGGGGGCGGATGGTGCGTTAGAATCGGTTGCTGAGTTTGAAAAATGATTTGATTCTGTGGCTGTGGGGCCGTTTGATGCATGATGTTTGGTGGTGGCACCATAAACGCCGTACTGCCCTGTACAGTAATAATTTGTTGCGTTTGCGGTGGCCTTTGAAAGTGATCAAATTGGGGCGGAGGTAACGTTGTTTGTACGATACCCTGAACCGGCTGAGGTTGCGGTTGTATGAGATGCTGAATCGTGACCTGCCCATTAGGATGCGGTCCACTACTAGTTTGGATAGAAGGATTTTGTTGTATATACTGCACTTGAAAGGGAGGTGCAGGATTTACGATGATTTGCTGTGGGGCTTCTGCCGGTGTTTGCTGAATTTGGATAGCCGGAGGTGGTTGGGACAGATGTGCCGGCGTTGGCGAGTTTTTGATCTGTACTATGGGTGGCCGTATCTGCGTTCCTGGTGGAGGATTACTCACATTCGCCAGCTGCGGTGGTGGTGCTGTTTGAATTTGTGAGATTACAACATTATTTGGTTGTTGGTGTATCTGTACAGGCACGTGGGATTGAATGATCGTCGGAGGCTGCTGTATTATTTGCGGAGGTGGAGGCTGACTTGGTGGTAAAGATGGCGGATGTTGCACAAAACTTTGCGGCGGAAGAACCGTCGGTGGCGGCTGGTGTATGATCCCATTTGGTTGGGTTACGTGCTGGGTCCGCATGAGCGGGGGCATCTGAGTTACCTGCGACGTTTGAACTATATTGGGCTGGGGCATTATCTGAAAATTTGCCTTCGGAACATTGTTCTCTTGGAAGAACGATAATTCATCTTGTAAAGTTTCAATTAAGTTTTTTGCCAGTTGCTTAGCGCCTTGTAAACCATCCAATCTGCAAGAATGCGGAATGTTACTATGCGTACTAGGTGGAAATATCTACCGGAGCACACTTACGATGAGTGTTCGATGAAAAGATGCAACGGTTCTGGTGCTTCTTGCATGGTTTGCGGATCAAGATGCATTGACCCACGACCCCGTAGAGTAACCATAGCACCAGTTTCAGTGCGGATGTAATTCAAATTAGTACCACCGTCCCCAAGCACCCGGGATCGAACATTGAACGCTGGTGGAGCATGCTCCAGACCAATAATAAGCTTTGCTACACACATTGTTGCCCCACTAGCGGTGCTTATTATCGTTGGTGGAGGGCTACTAACAATCTTAGATATCTGTCGTTGATGCTGCTGCTGTTGTTGTTGTTGCTGCTGATGATGTTGCTGATGCTGATGATGCTGTTGGTGTTGTTGGTGTTGCTGGTAATCGACACTAGGGTCAAAATGAGGACGTATCATCTCGATATCTACGGTAAAACAGTAAATAACAGAAACTGAACAAACGGTATAACAAAACTGTACACTGTCTTATGAGAAATACTGTGAGTTGCTCGGAAAAATATTAATAGTCGTATTAATTTGAATAGGGGATATTTACACTCCACACGCTTTGAAGAACATCTTGATTTCCTTAAAGAAAAATGGTTTGCTATCGAACAGTCACAATTGAATGAAATAGTTCTATATAAGGTGTAGAAAAGCTTACATCATAAAGAGTAGATAGAATAATTCCGGATTACAAATTACGTGAATGTAAACTAGCAGCTAGAATTATAGAAAATGCTGTAGTTGACACGTTACTTGGTTTCTATTATAGACTACATTTGACTGTCTGAATTACCTTAACTTTCCAAGCTTTATTTCACTTAACGCAGATGCGTTTTGTCACTGTCTCGATCCCTGATTCGGTAGAAGACAAAAATTGGACACTTTTGTTTTCATTGCCTTGTGAGCCACAAACTATCGCATGTTGCGATGGTAACTTTTTGATACGTACGCTCTTGAGGAACGAGCAGGAAAAAAATGGTCTCCTTAACTGCGGGATTTAATTTTTCTAATAACAACTTTCTCTAAGCCAAAGTAATCCGCAATAATATTAGAGCGTGCCTCGCAGAAGTAGCTGCTTCTACTCCTTTTTGCTATCTTGACAATTTGTCTAGCCTGGTGTGGTCTAGTGTTGGTAGAATTCGGAAGATTCGAAGACTCGATGCCTTGTCGGATTCTATGTTATGGGAACCCATCACAACCAGCAAAATCTGTCAATTTTTGGTGACGGTCCGCAATCGGGTCTAACGGAAGCACGAAAGACCGTCAATACAAGCCGATGGGTGCACGCACACATGTAAACACCTGCTTCACGCACATATAGGCAGCAGAGGCAGCCATTTTTTTATTTTACTATTATTCAATTTATGTCAATAATAAATTCATAATTTCAATGCACATATTCGTTTATTTCAATAAATATACATTGAATTACAAATTACAACATTACTATTCGTTACGGTAACAATATGTTTAACACGTTGCGTACCGCGTCACCCAAATATGGGTGACGGCTATGTTTCCTGGGGGCCCGCGTCACCCAAATATGGGTGACGCGTTTGCTTTAGCGGAACCGCATCAAGTGTGGAAGTAGCTAATGTGCACGTTAGGTAAAAATTGCAATTTTACATGGGTTAATAAAATAGTTTTCAACAAAGCAGATAAAAATTATGTTTTATAAAGAGATTTCATATATTTCATGTGATTTTTTTTTTACAACAATCCCGTGTGGTTTTCATTGAAACAAGTTCTACACATTTGTGGAGCATTCGGACATTTCGCACAGAAAGTATTAGTTTTTGTAATATTTTTTTTTACTTGGTCAGTAGTTGCAGGCAAAAACATGTTCGAACATGTTTTCTTCATTTCTGGAAGGTGTTTTTCAAAGTAAAAAAACAGTCGGAATAAAAATAGTACTTCGATACCTTTCGGCTAGAAAGAACGAGATGACAATAACTCTATCTCTTTCTCTCCAACGAACCAAAGGATGGATCGGTCCCACACACAGTACGAACGATTGCATTCGCAATCGTACG
The DNA here is from genome assembly GCF_943734765.1 of Anopheles ziemanni. Classification (NCBI taxonomy): domain Eukaryota; kingdom Metazoa; phylum Arthropoda; class Insecta; order Diptera; family Culicidae; genus Anopheles; species Anopheles ziemanni. The sequence continues at coordinate 47,608,301 of NC_080705.1, read as the reverse complement.
AACGATTGCAAAGCAGAATTTGCGTTTTTTGGGCCCGCAGGAAACTATACCGTTTTGCGCTTGGTACGCAACGTGTTAAACTTAACACCTTGTTGACGGGAGACGAAGATCTTCGTCTGTTTTTGACTCAACGTTGAGGACGGAAAGACGGACATGTACGTTGCACCCATACCATTGCATAGTCGAGCATTCGGGTATTTCGTTCGTTTCGTCGTATCCGTTTCGAACGGTCGTTCGTTACCGGAGCGGTTGGCCCCGGTGACAGCAGCTAGTTTTGGGAAAAAAACGCCCGTCAACAAAGTGTTAAGATGTCCGTCCTGTCTCCGTGTGAAATCCGGGAGATGCCTTTTCCATCGACTGTACTGCTCTGCGTCCGGATCAGCTCAACGTCAGAATGCCGGGATTCGGGGTATGACTTCTTAGCTGCATCTGTTGAGAGGCCTCTTGCTCTGCACAGCGCCAGAATGCTGGGATATGTGATACGGACGATGCATTCTCTATCGGCTGCAGCGGTTGAGAGTCATCCGGGACAGCACAGCGCCAAAGAACAGCTGCCGGCAGCTGCCTTCCAAAACACAAACAGCAAACGCGGCTGTTACCGGGCCGCTACACGAACCGAAAACTCCAACCGAGAACTCAAAAACCGTATAAGTTTACGTCAAAATCTTCTCGGTTCGTGTAGCCGCGTTTTGTGGTACCAATTCTGTGAGCCACGCTACACGAGCCGCAAACTCAAAACTTTGCGGCGCAACGAGGTTTTTGTTTTTGATTTTTCAGTTAACTCAAAAATCTTCCTTCAAAGCAAACAAGATCTTATTTCAATTCACACAAAAAGTAAAAGATGGATAATCTGTTGAAGTGTGGCTAACTACCCTATCGCGGGTCATCGAGTTGAGTACCCAAAACTTGCAACAACGCAACAGGCGTATTGTGCGGAGGCAAGAAGATGGCAACCGTTTGCTGGACAATACTGTAGCAGAGCAAGCAAATGAAACTATAATTAACTTTCTTCGCATGAAGAAGGAAGATTTTGATGTTCTCAAGTTACATAAAAAGTGGTAGAATAAAATATTTTAATCTTTATCATTAAACTTTTTGAAACTTTTAGATTTTGGAATCAGTTGGTGGGCCGGACTTTGCGAACCCCTGATCTATAGTGAATTTATAATTGATATTCTAGCTATAAAATAACAAAATACACGTAAATTTATCACCATATGTTCGTTTATTTTGTTTTTGAGATTTGTTATGTTTACATTTATTTCTTTTTCGTCTTCTTCTTCTGACGCATTTGAGTTTTCGGTTAGCTGCCAAAAACTTCTCGGGTGCAGTTTTCAGCTCACGGAGCTGAAAAGTTTTTGACGTAAACTTCTCGGTTGTTCCCCTCTTCTCGCCGAGAAGTTTTTGAGTTTTCGGGTCGTGTAGCGGGGCTCTAAGAGCCCCGGGGGGCTCCGGGGGGCTCTAAGAGCCCCGCTACACGACCCGAAAACTCAAAAACTTCTCGGCGAGAAGAGGGGAACAACCGAGAAGTTTACGTCAAAAACTTTTCAGCTCCGTGAGCTGAAAACTGCACCCGAGAAGTTTTTGGCAGCTAACCGAAAACTCAAATGCGTCAGAAGAAGAAGACGAAAAAGAAATAAATGTAAACATAACAAATCTCAAAAACAAAATAAACGAACATATGGTGATAAATTTACGTGTATTTTGTTATTTTATAGCTAGAATATCAATTATAAATTCACTATAGATCAGGGGTTCGCAAAGTCCGGCCCACCAACTGATTCCAAAATCTAAAAGTTTCAAAAAGTTTAATGATAAAGATTAAAATATTTTATTCTACCACTTTTTATGTAACTTGAGAACATCAAAATCTTCCTTCTTCATGCGAAGAAAGTTAATTATAGTTTCATTTGCTTGCTCTGCTACAGTATTGTCCAGCAAACGGTTGCCATCTTCTTGCCTCCGCACAATACGCCTGTTGCGTTGTTGCAAGTTTTGGGTACTCAACTCGATGACCCGCGATAGGGTAGTTAGCCACACTTCAACAGATTATCCATCTTTTACTTTTTGTGTGAATTGAAATAAGATCTTGTTTGCTTTGAAGGAAGATTTTTGAGTTAACTGAAAAATCAAAAACAAAAACCTCGTTGCGCCGCAAAGTTTTGAGTTTGCGGCTCGTGTAGCGTGGCTCACAGAATTGGTACCACAAAACGCGGCTACACGAACCGAGAAGATTTTGACGTAAACTTATACGGTTTTTGAGTTCTCGGTTGGAGTTTTCGGTTCGTGTAGCGGCCCGGTTATATCATTATTACACACATTCAAACATTGACAGTCCGCTTGGGGCGGGGATTTTCCTTCTACTCGCCCTCGCCTATGTTTTTGACAGATATTCCTGGTTGGGATATTATGGATTCGAATCAGTTTTGATTCGTTTGGACACGATTTGATACGATTATGAATCATATTCTTTTTCAATTTTATGTGACTCGATTCAGAGCCGAGCTATACAGGGTTTGACAGGCCAACATACAACTGGGGCAACATTCCTTCTAAATCGCACCTTCTTTCAAAACAATAACAAAATTGAAGTTCTAACGTCAACTGGGTTAACCTGTGGTCACAGCTTTCCGCAACCGCATGCGGTTGCGTTTTTGATCTGTCAAACGAGCACAGCTTTTTGCCAAAAATAATACTTTAATGTTTGAATATACCACTTATATGAGCCTACAATCTCATTAAAGTCTACTAGGAACAATATTTACTGTTGACATATAAAAACGCAAGAGTCTGCGGCAAGAATCAAACTCGTTTGATTTTTCAGTACAGAAACCGCAAGGTCTTGCGTCTGCGGTGACAGCCCATGACAGCTCCTATCTCTCCCATGGGAAAAAACGCAACCGCATGCGGTTGCGCAAAGCTGTGACCAGGGGTTTATCGATCAGCATCACGCTGTAACTTGACACGGAGGGCGTAACCGATCAGTGTCAAAAAGGAACTTGTCAATGAAATGAGCGTTCTAGACACGGCAGAGTTTAGAGGTGAAAGAGGCCACCCGGCTCAAAGCCTCTCAAAACCATATTTACTACTACTACTAGACACGGCAGACAATCATCACGCTTCTGATGTTTCATATTGTTGTACTTTTTTCATTGGAGTTTACCGCTGTAAATATTTTAAATATCGCGCGCTTTTTTGTACGTCTGGTTTCACATACCTGGTGAATTACAAAGTGTAGCAAAAGTGTCTTGTGAAGATTCAAGTGAGAAATTACATTGTGTATTGAACAATGGAGGGTGAGAACGAATTCAACGAGTTCCTTGAGATAGAGATGTTGGATAGCGAAGAAGAAAACGAAGGTTTGCATTTGTATGAAAGCCTGATTCTCCATGGAATTCGATTATCCGGTGTCAGCCCAGTTCCGAACAACCCGGACAAATGTTTAAAGTATGTATGTAATGTAGTATGTATGTAATGTAATTCACCAGGTATGTGAAACTTAACGTACAAAAAAGCGCGCGAATTTTAAAATATATACAGCGGTAAACTCCAATGAAAAAAGTACAACAATATGAAACATCAGAAGCGTGATGATTTTCTGCCGTGTCTAGAACGCTCATTTCATTGACAAGTTCCTTTTTGACACTGATCGGTTACGCCCTCCGTGTCAAGTTACAGCGTGATGCTGATCGATAACCCAGTTGACGTTAGAACTTCAATTTTGTTATTGTTTTGAAAGAAGGTGCGATTTAGAAGGAACGTTGCCCCAGTTGTATGTTGGTCTGTCAAACCCTGTAAGTTTTTATACACGCTTTCCAGACTGCACCGTCGCGTAACGCGACGTCGCCTGACAGGCGCAGAACTCCATGCAAAAAAAACCTAGCGCGATCCGCACGACATCGCGCAAGGTTTTTTTTATATGGAGTTCAGCTCCTATCAGGCGACGTCGCGCTGTAGTGTGGACCCCGAGTTACTCGGGAAAGAATGATATAATGTTTAAAAACCATTTATGATTGATTGTTTGAACCATAGCTGATAACGGGTTAAAGTTGACGAATTTGTTTTTTATCTAGAAAAACCAGCATTCCAATTCACCATACTTCAATACAGTGAATTAGTTTTAGTGGTCATAAATACTTTCTAATATAAACAAGCGATACTTCGAATATGAGAGAAAATAGCGATAGAAGTCTTGCGTGTCGCTTGAAACGGCGATTCCTAAAAATATGCTGTAATAGATATATACGAATGTCAATTTAAAAAACTCTCGGAAAATTCAACTTAATATTATGAAATAATTGTTGTTTGGGTTGGACGCCGTGTATAGTTGACGAAATACAGGTCCTGTGACGAAGACTTGAAAATAAACATTTTTGCAGAAAAACATAAAACATGACGAGGTTCCTTTTCAGACTTTTCATGTTCAATCAATTTTGATTTGGACAATAAAAAAAGCAAATTAAAAATACTGTACAAGCGGCTAAATTACGGGCTGATTACGAAATTATTCCTGTAAAAGAAAAATCTAGCGCGATCCGCGCGACATCGCACAAGGTTTTTTTTATATGGAGTTCTGCTCCTATCAGGCGACGTCGCGCTGTAGTGTGGACCCCGAGTTACTCGGGGAAATTCACGGATTCACGATGTCGCGTGAATCGCGCTAGGTTTTTTTTGCATGGAGTTCTGCGCCTGTCAGGCGACGTCGCGTTACGTGACGGTGCCTCGGGGTCCACACTACAGCGCGACGTCGCCTGACAGGAGCTGAACTCCATATAAAAAAAACATAGCGCGACATCGCACCCCTAGGTTGATTGGGTAGCCGAAATTAACGGTACACACTACGATTCAAATACTCGTAGGTTGAATTTAACGAATTAATGTATCACCAATTGCATACATTCAGTTTAAACGTCCACAAGAGGTGTACCCACGATCGAAAACATGGCGGCCGGGGCCTCATTTACTCTTTTACCGACCTGAGCAATGAACCGCACTAGACCATACCAAAAACCTCAATCCTCAAGCTTAACACATCCGTTCTTTATTCACGTTCTCCAACTCAGCTCTTTCCACTTGATACCTGTTCCGCTCTCATCACCTAATACCTAGGTATAATACCTAATACCTAGTAACTACTATACCACATCCTCTCCCTGCCGAATATGACTACAGTTGGTCCTCGCAGTACGCGATACTCGATATACGCGAATTCGCAATACGCGATTTTTTAAAACTGACAGCTCATAGCGTTGCTCGAGTTTTGATTAGTCAATTTTACTTTGTTTTGGTAGAATGAAGTTTTTAATATGCACTTTTTAACAGAGATAATATTATGCAACATAAGAAATGGACCACTTATTAGTTATTTGGATAAAAGATATGTTAAATAAGCGGTTCCCTCTCAGTGTCAACTCTTCAATATGGGGTATAAACGATATGGCAGAGGAAATCCGCAATACGCTATTGCGTTCAGTCCCAAACATTCGCGTACTGCGGGGACCAACTGTACTGAGTTTTAATTCTCAACGAACCGTTTCGGTTTCTTTATCTGTCTAGGCACTCGCGCCTCTTTTAATCCGGTCGATTCTCTGGATCTTACTCCTTCTTCTCCTTTCCTTTTAAAGAATTTTTTAATTTGTTTAATATTCCCATCAAAAATTTTTCCTGTACCCATTTCCTTCACTGTAATTCTACATGCACCTGTAATTTCCATTACCTCATGTAAGAATTCTTTATAGACAGCTTCCTCGCTCCTCGTCATCTACCTGTATAATATTTACTTTCGGGTTCGGTAGCCAGTACCTTAATGCTCTTCCAAACATTAGCTCCGCTGGCGGAATTTTTGTTCCATGATGTGGCCATGAGTTATAGCCCGCCACATATTCCGCCAGTGCCTCTCTCCAACTTTTATTCTCTAAACGCGATATTATCGCAACTTTATTTATGCCTTGCATTCCACGTTCGACTAATCCATTTTCTGTAGGGTTTAAGGACGTGCTATGGATTAGTTTAATTTCCAAAACATTTATAAGCCAATCCTTGAACTCTAACGCGTTGAATGGGGGGCCATTGTCTGCTTTTAATTTCCTTGGCACTTAGTACGTTAGGAATATCTAGTTAAGCGCCTTTTTTATTCCATGCGAATCTGCCAGCTCTACTGGGACAGCCACCAGAAACCGGGAATAATTATCGGTCAACACTAAAGTTTTACCATCCTCTGTTGTTGTTGAAATGTCCATAGATACATAGTCTCACGGATTCTGTGGCAATTCCGTTATCTCTATTGGTACTAGTGTGCTTCCTGACCTTACTAGCTGGCATTACGGGCAACTCTTTACAAATTCTGGAAGAACCATCTTTTCCTGTTTCATGAGTATCCCGTTCTCCACATACAGTTCTTTTTGAAACGCCTGATACCTTTTTATCTGCTTCGGCCATCCATTCTCCTTTGGTAACCAATCTATAACTGTTTTTAGAGTGGCATCTTTTTGATTTTCTGTTCTAACTTGATCTGAAGTTAGCGCCAACAACTGGTCATTGATTCCATCCAAACATGCACTAACACAACAAAGTTCATGCGGTTCTTCACCAGACTCAAACTGTGGATCCCCTGTCGATCTATAAAGCCTCGATGCAGCATCTGCTATGCTATAAACAGGATCTTTCCATTGTTGTTGGGGATATCTGACCAAATTCTCTCCAACGAAGGCATAGGATACGGATCGCGTGTGATAGCCTTGTTTGCCTCTCTATATTCAATCACTGTCCTAAAATCTTTGTTTCCTTTTGGCACAAGTACCGTTGGTGAAACGAAAGATATTTCCGCGTCCATGCTGTCAACATCCCACTAGTCAATTTAGCCGTTACCATACAAGTTTTCCCACCCCCGATCCCTCTTGGCCCATACTTCGGTCTTTGCACACAAGATGTCGAGTATGCCATCTCTTTTTAGCGTGTAGCTCGTCATCGTCTGTCCCGCTCATCTGTATAAATCAACGTTCTGTTGGATCCAACCCGGGTGGTATAAACGTAACTTCCCGTGTTTGGACACAGCGATTCAAAAATTTGTCTGTGTTAGTGGAACCGTGCGTGGAAAGAAAGCCAGTGAGCAAATGACAAGTTCGAGAAGCCGGATCAGTATCACAACAAGAAGTGAGTTGAACACACGCGAAAGCAAAGCTAATCGTGGTAATTGTTTTAGTTTCTGCGGATCTGTAATTTCTTTTAGTGATTCCAGAACATTGTTATCTTCAGTTCGATGAAGACACTCAACTGTAAAAAGTAAGGAAAGCAGCATCTCAGGAAGCCGACAAAGCGAGCGAGGAAACTACATGCGAGGCAGCAAAGTCGGAGTCGGAAGTTCCGACGCAATCGGTGTCGCCAATCCTGAACCTTGTTAAAAAGGGTAAGCACAAGCATGCCATTGTTCATTTGGTACCAGTTGCAGCGTAATGAAATCTCACTCCCGTTTCAGACGATTACAATCAAATCGAACCGCAGGATGTGTCCAGAAGTTTCATACACTATCATACATAAATTCCATCGTTCGCACCAACACATGCACAGATCTGGGCTGTACGTTCTCACTTACACACGCTCATAAGCCCGTGGCTCAAACTCCTGACTTTTTCTAACTTCTCCTTATTTTTGTATGGCCGAAATCGAGGTGACACAGAAATTAGGAGTTTGCATGCAAGTTTTTGCCTAGTGGGTTTTGTCACACCTTTGACACTTCTGAACAACTTCATTATTCCATTTCTTGGAACTGCCACCTCGTCCCCACGATAAGTTGTTCCTCTGTTTTTTTTGTGTGTTTTTTGTTAATCCAAGTATATTTACTCTTTCTCAAATCAAGCTGTTTGCTATAGCAATCAATGCAATGTCAATCAATACGCTTAGATATTTTTGTTCATGCTTCATATTTGTGGAAAATACTAAACCTCGTTGCAAGTTAGTGACTTCAAACCGAGAGCCAAGCGCATCAGGACCGATCATGAAAACGCTAATTCAGTTATTCTGTTGCGCGGGTTTGTTGGTTTGGATAGTTTTTCCTATTCCAGCAGCAGGTTACTGGTTGCATAGCACACTTGCATGCAACTTGAGATTGCGTGCAACATGAGATTGTACAACTTGTAAGCGCACTTTCCTAAATTTTATAATTTATAGAAGATAGATTTAGCTATTTAGAGATATTTGAACCATGGATGCCATAAGGGGTGAAGCTGGAAGACGATGGGTGAAGGGTAGCTAGCTGTTGTGTGCAAGCAGCAGTTTGCAGGGTAGGGTGGGTAAAACAGTTTTGTACCGCGAGGTCGGCACAATTTTGAGCATATCTCGGGAACCCTAAGGCAGCGCACTGTCAGCTATCGAACAAGACAAACACGACAAAAACTCACAAACAAACCCATGCAATCATATGGAGGTGCTCTGTCAACCTGCATAGAACATGCCAGACAAACATGACATAGAACAAAACAGTTTGATTTTGTCGTGCATGTCTGTGTCACACTGCAAACTCTATATACCATGTTTATTCTGCTACCTTGCTGCTTGGATGAGTTACAGTTCTTCACGACATTAGCAGAGTGCGAGGCCTTTCGTTCAGTGTCGTGTTTGTCTGATTTGTTTGGCTGTTCACAGAGCGCTGCCTAACTTGTATCGCTGCCAAATTACATCAAAATGTAGAGGATAGTGCAAAGAACAATCCTTCATTTTCACTTTTTCCAAACATTTGTTCCTTACGAAGTAAATGGCCTTTGTTTCAGTTTTAGCCTGCTGTGTACTGACTTCATGGGTGCAGTGTATGTGATCATGCTGTTTCCCGACTTACCAGTGTAGAGATCCGGCCTCTGCAGTGAACTTGCGGTTGCAGAACGATCCTAATTTTCTTGGCGTCTACTATCCAGCCCATGCATCGTTGGCATGTTCCAGTCTATTCCAAAAATTTCACAAAATTTGAATGTTGCCACCTAGATTTCCATCATTTTCATATGTTTGTTAAATTTGTCTTACTTCAATAGTATAGATCAATTGATCTTAAGATCAATGGAAAAGAGGTCGCAGCATACCATGTAACGAACCAAAAACCGCGGAAATTTTTAAATTAAAATTTTGTTTACCTCTCACGAACAACTAAGAAAGTGTGGTAAAACTGCAAATGTGGTATATTTCATCAATAAAGCGAGTAATTGAGGCGTTCGGAATACGTTCCGGAGGAAGGCTATGCATGAGGCAGATCAACACACTTCTTTTCGCCAATCATGGCGACCAAAAGGATTCATATCCGGTAAAATCCCAAATGAAGCCCCCCAGCCAAAATCGCTGTCGTGTCTACACCATTTGTGATGTACCTAAAAAGTATGCAACGGGTGAAACAAATGCCGTTGTGTGAACCGTTTGAATTGAATTCTCGTTAAATTAAAGAACATGGTTATACTAGAAAGGATGTACAGCATGAACTCCGTCATGCATTACTTGCATAAGTTTATGAAATTTCGGCTACGCAACCAACCTAGGGGTGCGGTATGAGGGGGGCCCACGGGCCCTCCTTATTTCACAAATTTATAACAAACTCCCTTTTTCGGTAGACCTAGCGCAGTCCGCTCGCTGCGCTCTCTGCGGGCACGCCGCCGTTTCAAACTCATTTCTTCCCGCCAACTCATTGAGTTATGCTGTCCATCTTGCCCAGTTTAACCAATTAGTTCAAATCGTTATAGCTTCTAACGGAAATTCAACGGTTCAAATATTCAAACTGAATTTATGTGCCACCTATTGCATAACTTTCAGGCGCAAACTTGGAAAAAATGACAACGACGCGACGACAAGGGAGCCTCATTTGGAATTTTACCCAAAATTTCAACCAACTGTCGACACTTTGTCGTCCGGAGACCCCATACGGGGTCCAAAAACCGTATCGGTTTTCATCCGATCACATAATTTTGGTGTGCTGTCCACGCTGTTAAATGACACCCACCACATTATACTAGATGTAAACAAACATTAAATGGAATGTAGTAAACTTCGCAGAGCGTTTTGCTGTAGGTACGTATATTCTAAAATAGAAAAAAAGTGCATAAACAGGGCGGCCAGATGCGAAGAAACTGGTGTCAACCTGTTCTTCGAAGCCAGAAACTGGTGAAACTGGATACGTCATAGTTTTAATGTGATATTTTCTTCTAACCGCATGATGCTGCGATGAAATCAAAACATTTGCTTTTTAAGGATTAAGTCATCTGATGTTTATTACTGTTCATCTCCACATAGCGAACTCTCCTCCGTCGAACTGTCGAACTCAGTTCCCGCAACAGCTGGGAAACTCGTAGGAAACTGGTAGGAAACTCTTGACAGCACTAGCAAAGCCCCTCGTTCTGACGTTTAATAACGATGATATTTGTGATCGGCTGTTTCTTCTGTTCACCTCAGGCATCATTCGATACATTCTTTAGATTCACGTTTCAATCCTAAAAGTAAAAAAGATTGTACTGATTTCCATTACCTAGATTTCCATCATTTTCATAAGTTTATTAGTTTGTTCTTACCTCAACAGTATTAATGGCACGATCATAACACTTGCTGCTCAATGCACTTGCACCTGCCCTCTGAGATTGCTATGACCAGAATGCGCAAATACATGATGCTGTGGTTGCTCCAACAAGAAACAAACTCACATATCTCAAATAAGCTTTGTACGTAAGCACGTACGTGTACGCGGATAACGACACAGTAAACATATTGGGGATAGTTTGGCGTTGGATGGTTGCAAAGGATAGAATATGCATGGGAAGCATTAGCACCTTTTCTCTCCCTGAGAAAACGACTAACATTCTTATTTCTAATCATTGAGCTAAGAGGGGGAGACGTACAGATTTTTCGGATGCGGGCATAGAGCATACTTTTCTATGAATTTATATTTTACTTTTTCAAAAATTAAAATTTGGAAAAGATTCAAATTCGGCTCAATCCGACCTTGTTTGCTTTACACCAAGCTAGCGAAATGATAAAGCGGGTCATCAAAAAACCGAAAACGAACAGATCTTCAACAACTTTACGAAAAAGTAATCGTGTAAAACATCTTCGTAAAAAAGCAAAGTAAAATCAAATTTTACTTTTTATTGCAGCTTTGGGTTTTAGTTGAAGGCCTTGTTTTTGAGGTTGAGGTCAAAATTACCGCTCTTAAAGATGGCTTAATTTATTTACTTTCTGAATTTACTTGATTTCTGTCAAAACAAGTTTACATATTTTGGTTTTTTAACAATAAAAAAGGAAAACCGAACTAGCTTAATGATGGGGAGGTGCATTAAAATACCTCTAGAAGTCTTTTTTGACTTACTAGAAAGTAGCCATTTACGGCTTCGAAAAATCTTTAAAAATAAAGAATAATACTGTTGCATTTGTTAAAGGACGGTAAGACCGGTAAAAAGCATTCGAGCAATATTCCAAATTAATTGTATGTAGTGTTAATATAAAAGTGCCTCTCATTTGAAATTTCATCTAAAGCTCTATTTGGAACTAATTCCAGTATTTCTAATACCAAGAATCCAAGGAATACTCAGTAGCTCAATGGGATCCCATCGGAAGCTTTTTCAAGCGTCGACCCGAATTTAACTACGGAGAGCGAGATGTTAACACATCGGATTCAGTTTAGTGTGAGCTGTAATGAGTGACGGAAGTGTCTCCAGGACAGCGTAGTGTTCTCGTTAGTATGGTTTGAGAACATTTTAATTTGCCCTTTCCATATTCAATCGATTCTGTAAAATTATGTTAACAGTGCATTTTAAAGGAGTGTGTATTGTGTATAACTCGTTTTCTAGCGAAAGCATTCTATTTAAACCCAAATTTTATTGAAAAATTTCTCGGTTTTCATAAAAAGTACCTTCGGATCCTCCCCCTGTTGTCCTTGCATAGCTGGAAAGGGCTGGGGCATTTGTCCTTTCTTCATCCTTATGCGGTGTTCGGTGCTGCGGAGTTATTCGGAGCTTTTTCATTCATTCGTGCTTTCCAGTTCGTGCCGTCGGTGTGCTGATATTAGTGATGTGTCTAAGTGCGTATGTACGCAAACGAAGAAAGGAAGAATTTGAAAGTATTTTCCTCTGTGTCACGATTTTTGGCATAAGAGTACCTTAATACGCCAAATTAGAGACAGGGCAGAAAAGATACGGTAAAAAACAATGAAAAATCGTTTTCAAATGAGTAAAAGTAAATGAGCAAAAGTAAGAGTACACGTTAATGACTTAAAAGGACGAGTGTTATACATTTTGTTTGTGAATGTTTGTGAGCGAAGGTGCCTATATCTGCGCCGTGTGCTACTCATACATGAATATAGCAAATTAAGGAAAGTCATTTAGGGAGGGTTCTACGGATTCGAATTCGAGAGACGAGATGTTGGAGAAAGTGGAAAATTCTTCTCTCAGACGAATGGTATCAGCAATATCGATGCGTAATGCAGTACACAAATGTCATTAGTAGGGGATAGGTTAGGTATATTTTCTTCGGTCGGTTCAAATATAACTGCGGGAGACAGCATGCGTTTGTCTTTGGAAAAATGGAAGCAAATAAACATCTAAAATCTCTGATCCTCACAGTGTTCTAGTGGAGAAACATAAGATAGAGTTTTTGAAGCATGAATAACACGTATTATCGATCGACGGTAGTTAATCTTCAGGAAGAAAAGAAAAGAAATAAGTTCAATGTGGCTACGAATAGTTTTCCAATTCATTGAACGTGAGTTTACGTTTCTTAGTGTTTATTATTTAAATTGATTTAAATCTGAAATATTCGGAGCAAATTAATATAGCCTTGATGACGAAACATTAAACAGCAGACTATTTTTGGGACCTTTTTAGCTAAAATCATGTTCAAACGGATGTAAAATAATTTGCTTCTTTATATTTGTTAATGCTTGAGTTGCGTGTGATTTGGTACTGTTCGGCGATTTTTGTGCTTTTTAAATGGCAGTGTATGTTGATTGCAAAGAATTCTTGGAATGATTGCTAATTTCATTCATTTTCAGGCAGCTCTCCATTCAATAAAAATAAAGAAAACAGTGTTCATAATCGAGGAAGTGAGAATGTGTTAAGTGGTTGTGTTTGTGAGTGTGCATGTATTGTCTGTGTACATGTGATGCTTAGCACAGTGGTGAAACAGTGTTCTGCTGGGTACGAGTTGTTCAGTAGTGGCACTAAGAAGTCTTAGTATTTTTTACTGCTGCTTGAAATAACAATCGTCGTGGAGAAATAACGTCCATATTGCTCGTGAAATTGTTCCAAAGTTGTAAGTCAGTAACCATTAGTAACACCAACATCGGGTGTAATTGCCATCATCGGGTGTAGTGAATCATTATTGCACTTATAACAGCAAAAGTAGCAACTGCATCATCATTACCCGTCATCGCCATCATCACCAGCCGAAGCAACAACAGCAGCAGTAGCAGCAGCAGCAGCAGCAGCAGCAGCAACAGCAACAGTAGCAGTAGGAAAGGCAGTAGCATCAACAGCAGCCCAGAGCCCTTCGACACACGATAGTTTTGGAGAAGCAGTAGGGCCCGCAGTGCAAAAGGAAAAGTTTTGCATACGATTTTGCTTTACGCCAAGGAGAATTTTATTTCTAACCCGAATATACTCAACGGTAATATTACAGTTATCTAACGATTTGTTTTTATTAATTGATTATGTTCCAATTCCACACAATACAAACGATATGCATTTTTTTGCATTGCAAGGAGCGTTGTGTCACCAACAAACAAACGAAGCGAATAAGGATTTTCCCAATTTAAATCTTATTTCTTGTATCAGACCTTGCATAAGGCCGATTGAAGTTTTGAATTTTTCGACGGTTGATCTATAAAGTATTTTCAAATGCATTTTCAAGAAAAAATTTAACGTTCTTCAGTACTTGGTTACATTTGAACATTTTAACATAAACGAATTTCGTTCTTGATGTTCATTGAATTCTTATTCACCTGATCAGTAAACTTGTCATTTGTTGCAAGCGTATTAATATTTATTATTTTTTCCTATCGTTTCAATTACTTCGCCGACGAACTTTGGATAAGATCATTTACAATATTCGAGCAGGATTTGAGTGTCAACATTTATGCAAGCAAGTCTATTGTTCTGAAAGCAAATAACGTCCTATGTATGGGTTTAAAATTAGACTTTTGTTTTTTCTACTCGAGCAGTATTGATTTTCTCTGTCTGAGAGAGGTATTTTACTAGTTTGGGGTACAGCTTCTAAGCTGCCATAGGTTCCATGTATTGGGCTTGCTGCCGATTGCTTTGAAGTACGTCGGCCCCAATCACGATTACGGAAGCTTTGTGCGATTTTTCACTTGTTCACCAGTATTTGTGTTCCAGCAAGGTATAGCACGGTCAACGTTTTTGGTAGTGGTTGAACCCATTATGTTTGTATGAGTAGCTGCGTGGAAAACATGAGAAAACATTGTCATACAGCATGTTCTTGTATGGAAGCTTTCATCCGGTCCTTGTAAGACCGAGCAAATTGCATTGGTAAAAGTGAACCCCAGGCTCTATTGCACAGTGATCACGGCATGTGCTCTTATTGTAATAGGATGAAGCTTTTTGAGGTAGTAATAGAGCGGTTTTACAGACAAACTGTTTTCTCTACTCTTGTCGCCTGCTATTTGGGCTCCATGTGGCTGAATGTGTTCGTGTGCTTAAGAGGTCACCCAAAGATCGCTGTCATGCACACATGCAGGACTACCGCGCGCTTGTGAGTCATACAACGTCCTTTTTTGTATCTACCTACACACAACTCTTTTCTCTCTGTTGTCCGCACGCAGTCATTGCTGCAGCATGGATTTCCTAGCTGTTCCGTTTTGCTGGACAGTTTATTGATGATTTTTCATAGTGAAACCGGTCTCGATTCGCAAAAAGACCATTACTACTATGAAGCAAACTGCTGCCATTAAGATTAGCAGCATGGTTTTTTTTTTAAATACTCCCATAGTACATACCCTTTTGCTGCGGTAGCGCGAGGCATGAATTGTACCCTGCAGCCTGCATCCATCGACGTAAGTGGTAATCATGAAAAAAGATTGGTCAGCCTCAATGAGATATCATGCGGCAATAACATCAACATCATTGGGACCAACGTATCGGTAAAGACAGCCGGAGAAATGCCTTTAGTCACGCGACCTCTAGCCTAAGGGCAAACCTATTTCATGTTGGCATCCAAGGGTAGTGGCAACGTATAGTTGAGCAGTACATGGAAGCTTTGTACGACATACGCGTGGTCTGTTTGAGCCCATCGCGTGTACGTCCTGCAAAACGAGCAGCTACATAGAACTGCACGTGAAGAAGAAGGCGAACATAGGGAAAAGAATACAAGAAAAAAAACACACACCGTGGAACACATGAGAATTTGATATTGATTTTAGTTGGCGCCTCTCTGGGCGGGCAAGGCACTGCAACAGAGAAGTGATACGATTCCAATGCATAAGTTTGTCAAGTGTTCCGAACTGTCAAAAAGCGAGAAACAATACGAGAGAAAAATGAACGAAATAGGAATAGAGAGTTTTGCGGAAACGTGGAAGGAAAATTTACGAGAGAACGAGTTTTCAGTGCCTAGAGTGGATTGGATACTATTTTTCACCATATGGATGTTGTGCTTAACACGTTGCGTACCAAGCGTTTTAGCACAATTTTTAGTACAATTTTTCTAATTACAATTTGTTTATAATATTTGTTAAACCGATTGTTTTCGAAGGCCAAGCAAAAACTTAGCTTCCTAAAATATTTATATAAAATATAACAATAATTTTTATGTTGCATTTTCATTTATTTATAGGTCAAAAACTTTGTTGTACTAAAACTGCCGTCACCCATATTTGGGTGACGCGGTACGCAACGTGTTAAACAGCAAAGAGAGCGAGACATTCGCAGCTCTTCGGAGCAGGCCAGAGTAATCGAGAGAATTCCTTGCGTTGTATTCGTCTTCGTCCGGTTGCATTCGGAAAGCGTTAGTAAAACATAGATGTAAATAGCGGACATGGAGGCAGCAGGAGTACATGGGAAACTATCGTTTTAGCCTTTTTACCGATTGAAAGTGGCTAAGCAGCGACAAGCCAATGCCGCAAACTTATAATTTAGCATGTCGCTAGCGAGCACGAACCTGATGATGGGTGACAGTTAACCAAGGATATTGGAGCGTCAGTAGGTTTCCCTGTCCCGCTTGGCGTCACTCCGCCGATAACTTTTGGTGCATTCGAAAGGTATTGAAAGCTGCCATTTTGCAAAGGCAAAAACGTATCATGCGTTTGATTTATTTCAACTTATCTACTCCAAATCAAGAAAGCTACAAATCCACAAGTAACAAAATTGCATTCAAATAGAGAATAAAGATTATAGAGTCCCAATTTTACAAACTAAAAGACGTGGCTTGTAGATCGCATTCCAGGCGTGCTCGCACTAATGGTGGTTTTATGGATGTTGATAATAAATTGTAACTTTTATTAATTTAAAAAAATATAATAATGCATTAAAAACTTGTCACAAGGCTTTAGGCGAACGTTTTAAGAATCTTGGTTGTGCACGTATGTACGTTAGTTCTGCTTTTGCAAGGGCAAAAGTACAGACGACACCTTCATGTTTCATAATCGTTTGAAGAATCTATTTTGCTTTCTCAACTATTAATTTGCTACAATCGATGCTGGTTATCAGATTTATTCCGGTTATTCCGATCATTAAACCGGTTCATAAATGATATCTGGTATAGATCATCCAACTCTGTGTGCGTTTCCTGCTGTACAACTTTTGCACGAGTTTGGAGTGACGTTTCTGGAAGCATTCGAGTATGGATTGTATAAGCATTCGGCTGAATAATGACGACTTAGGTACTGCCTCGCATTAATAATTAGCGAAAGGAGTAAATGAACAGTTTCATTTAAAAAAATGTCTCCAGGATAGCTTGCGAAGGCCCAGAAATCTGTATTCAAAAGCCGTACTGGAGTAAGTCCTCGCCGAAGAAGAAGAAGAAGAAGATGTTCTGATTTGTTGTTAAAATAACTTTAGTATAGTGTGAAGCAACAATTTTGTTAAGCATCTTCGAACAATTAAAACCCAGAGGCGCCTAGTTCGCCATGGAGGCGCCTAGTGTTCCATGTAGCAATATTTATGCATCTTTTTCTTATCGACTAGTGTTGAACTTGCTGATCGTGTCTCTCAACATCGATGCTAGATCCTTAAAAATCGAAAAATGATCTGGAAAATCGCGGACGGAAAAAGAAGTGAACGAATCGGCTAAGCGATGTGATCAATGGATTTGACTTTACACTGTTCAAGATAAAATGATATATAGATGCTTTTAGAAAAGTTATAGTAGAAAAATGTGTAACAATTCATGAAAAATCCATTGAAATTGTTTGCCTTATAATAATGTCAATTCCATTTGTTGAGAGTAAAGCGAATGTTATGGCCAGTTTAAGGGATTGGAACTGTTTTGCTGCTTATTAATTTTAGTTTAATTGTTCATACAACATTAAGCAGAATGAATGATGCAGCTAGTGTACCGCATACGTTCTTCGAGTTCTTTACACCCGAAGTTCACAACGACAAAGGACAGGCGAGGGCATTTAAAGCAGTCAAACTATCGTTGGTGGTAATGATTTTGAGGATGGCAAATACCCGCAGTACAATGATCCTCTTGTCAGCACTAATCTCACTTCGAACAGGCAAGCGTAGACATGCAAACATAGATGGACTCCTTGGCACTTCATGCTAGTTATAACGGACGCAGCTTGTACCTCTATGGTAACTTTGGTCCACACAGAAGGAGCTGATGGGCAGCGATCATACGAGCTGATGAGCTGTTTGCTAACGTATCGTAATAGCTGCAATAAAACATTAGGCAGGTGTACGTGAGTCGATTTTTGATATGGATGGCGGTCTAGAGGGTTTATACCATATTCAAAGAGTTATGGTTTTAAATTATTCGACCAACAAGATTTCAACTAATGAAAATACAATAAATGTTCTGTAAGAGTTGGCTTATTTAGAAATGGAGCAGTTTGTTTGAATGATACTGGAGCCCCCCGTGGACAAAAATGGACAATTTTTACACCGTTTGGTGACTAAAGTATATACTTTAGTTGGTCAAATTTCCACGCCATTTAGTTATTCCTGCTCCAAGATACTCGACATGCAAGAGGGGAAGCGAAAACTAATTGTGCACTACTATGTGCAGAATCCTTCAGTGTCATCTCGGGAGCTGGCAAAACGGTTAAGTTTGCTAAATCGACCATTGCGTGAGTGATTAAAAAGTACAAAAAAAAACACAGATAAGTGCCCGTAAGGTGCAAACTAAGCGGTGGAGTGGAACCGTGAATCGTTTAATTGCGATTGAGAGTCATTCGGAAAATCAAAGCTAACCCAAACATCTCGGACTATCATTTGGCCAAAAATGTTAACGCCGACCGCTCTTCTGAACGGCGAATCCGATTTCAAGAAGACTTTAAGTGTTTTCGAGTCAGTAAACATCCAAATTGAAACTTAAAACAAAAAAAAAAAATGGTCAAAAACCCGGCTCGGAAGCTGTACGATCATGTGCTAACCAATCCGCATGGTTGCATTTTGATGGACCATGGAATCTACATTAAAGTCGATTTTAAACAAATTCCGAGCATTAAATTTCATAAGGCTTATGCTCGTGGCAACGTCCTCAAGAGGTTCAAACTTTATTTTGCCGATAAATTCGCTAAAAAAATGATTTGGCAAGGATTTTGCACATGTGGCAAAAAGACTACCGCGTTTGTGACGAATAAGAACATAAATTCGAACTTGTATTAGAAGGGCTTTTGAAACAAATTTTGCTATTTGTTAGGTCTCATGATGGTCCAATCATGTTTTGGCCTGATCTTGCCAGCTGCTATTATAGCAAGGACGTGCTACAATGGTACAGCGATAATAGTGTGAAATTCATATAAAAACCCTTAATCCACCAAATTGCTTCCAGTTTCGCCCAATTGAGCGATATTGGGCAGTAATGAAACAAAAGTTAAAGAAGAAGGGAGCAGTAATTAAGGATTAAAACAAATGAAGAATTGGTGGAATTTACTGACCAGAACAGTGACTGAAGCAGCTGTGCGCCGGTTGATAGGCGGTATCAACAAAAACGTTCGAGAATTTCTACGTAAAACCAGAGCGTAATTTTTTTAAATATTTGTTTTAAATACATTAAATCAAAACCTACGATTCATTCAAACAAATTTTTTCAATTGAATTAATGGTGTAAAAGATACACGCAATACAAGGTGCCCCATTTCTAAATGAACCAAGCCTTAGTTAACAATTGTTTCGATTTGATCAGTTTCGATGCAAATTTGTTATTCTTTGAGGAAATCACTATTGTTTCTTAATCTTTATTTGTATAGAATGGCCACAGTGTTATGCCATTGTTAAACTCAAGTATTTACCGTACGCGTGATAAGGTTGCGTTATTTTGCAATAACAAGATTTGAAATATAATCAAACATTTTAGGATGTAGGTTTTTCATTTATTTTAAAGAGACGTGTAAGTCAATGTTGTTAAGCATGTAAACCATCATTTGATTTGCCATTTGTGGCCATTATAGTCTCTATGCGCTTTCGGAACGCACTGCAGGTCCTAAAAATGTAAGTTAGATCTAATTCTCTCCAAAAACTGGTCAATGTTTTCAGGAGACTTGTCATACTTGGGTGGCGTTTAGAGTAAGCCTTGACCTTCATAAAGCGCCATATTGAGTAGCCCGGCATCCAGCATGGTGGCCACATATCTTTCAACCAGAACTTAAGATGTTCCTGCCTATAGTTTTGGGTGCGTTTCGAGGTCAAGTAGATACCTTCGAGGATAGTTATCCAACCTTATCCCTGTCCAAGACCTTTCTCACGGTCCACTGGTGCTACTTGGTCATGGCGCAAGTGCTAAACTAAGTAAAACAAGATTTTTCATTCACAACCTGTTTAGGTACGAGTTAAGGATTATGTGGATGGAAAGGGAACCATATTAGTAAGATGGTGCAAACATTATCATGCATACGGTACTTGTAAGCGTTTGCTTAAAATGATATAATTTTTATAAACTCTCTGAATTTGTAAAGTAAGGATATCGTACAGTTGATAATCGCCATGCTTTTCATATGGTCGTTTAGTGGTGACGTTCATCAAAGTGAATACCGTTTTCTTTGGTGAATAAGCGCATTGCCACGTAAATACTTTGCCACGTTTTATACAAATTGTATTGCCACATTTTGTTAGACTTATTGTATTTTCTTAAACATTGGAAGAAACATAGCTTCCTTTTCTTTGCCAATTTTGGCCCGTTTCATTTTATTGTATTATCGCGAAGTATCGTACTGCAAAAGTGCGTCTACAGCATGCAAAAACTTTTAATTTGCTTGCTGAATAAATTTTAGTATTTTATAGAAGGTGTGCGGAACGAATGTCACGCACTGTTTGGAAGTGATTCCCCTGGTAATAGACATCAACGAATTTCGTTTTCTTCTTCTTTGCCAAGCGGGATCTTGCCTATCTATGATGGGGCAAGTTGTACTTTCTGTACACGTTAATAGTCCTGTTTCGATTTCGAACTTATGCTTGCAGGAAGTGCTCCAAAACTTATACGAAGTGTTCGCAACGGATTATGCGCAAGCTCGGACCCCAAAGGAGTTTAAACTAAGCTGTTAATGTTATTGGTTCAACTGAAATGATAAATAGTTACGAATTTGTTTTAATGATGATGCAGATTGCATCATCATTAGATAATGCATTTGTTTTAGTAATATAAACGCAGCGAAAGATGGTGATGTATGTGTTAGTTTTAATAATCGCTTCAATCATACAGTTTAGGGGTCGGCATACATTTCTTAATAGGGCTGGATGGAATGAAACCGAAACCGCGGGAGATTGGCCCGCAGGCCGGACTTTGCCAAAATCTGCTATAGTTCATTCGTTTTCCATCCTTTGATACAAACAAACTTTACTTTTGTTTATTGCTTTAACGATTATTGTATAAACGTATATTTGTTTTTTAATACTAAGTGTTGTAGCAAATGTAACGTCTTGTTAACAAAACCACTTAATCATACGTAATATTTTTACAATTTATATATATCCAGGCGGTCCGCGACAGCCGAGCGGTAGTGCCGGTTAGAAAATCGACCCATGTGCGCCGGGGCTCACCACCTCGACGGCGTGGGTTCGAATCCCAACCGAGACCGGACCCTCCCCTGTACGAGAGGACTGATTATCCACGTACACATAGGGTAAAAAAAAGTCTCATAAACCCTAAACGGGGCAGGCATGACCAACAAGGTCGTTACGCCAAGAAGAAGAAGAAGAAGAAGATGTTTCCAGAAAATTCTTTTCATTTCTTCACGGCAATGAAAACCTTATTACTTGCTGAACTCAACTTGTAAACACACACATTGACCATAGCCTTATAGCTTGTTTAGGATGATTCTTTCATTGTAGTGGTGCTACGTGTTTATGTTTATGACATTTCCTTCGACGATACGCATGCGTATTACGACACTTTCATTTCCATTCGAGGGTGTTTTCATATGATTTTCAACAATGGTAAAACAGATTTTTCCAGAGTAACAACAGAGTAAGTAACAGAGTAATAGACCTATACACGTATGTGAAAAGTTTAGGCTTTCCTAACGGGACGTGTGGTTACGTCTTTACATATATATGTCAATGTTAAGTATAGTCACAGCTGATTATCATAAACATATATTTGTTTGGTTCAGTAGCCAAACTCAATAGGGGTACTGCCGTGAACCATCTTTTTCACACAAGTGAATTGCTATATTGTACTATAACAATACTTTATTGCGAAAGTCAGTAAGAAATACGTAAATCAAAATAAAGCACTTTTAGGCCCAATGCTATCGTCCTTTAAAACAAATGCATAGATATTAATGTCAAAGATGCATTTTTCAGAACTTGATAACTTTTACGAAACATAGTTGTTTAGCGGCTGTGTTTTAGAGCTGGGTAACTACATGTTTAATTATTTTATGGATGTTATGTTCTAACCAGACTTTCTTCAAAGTTTTAAACAATGTGACAACAAAATTTTACTTCAAAAAACAAAGTTTAGTATAATGTCTTGCATTTCAAATGGGAAATTAACTAAATTTAAAACTCTAATTTGACACTCTATTCAGGTATTAAAAAAGTTTAAAAATAATCAGACTATTAGTTAGGCTCAGGGACTGACATGTCCACAAGCGGCTATGACAGTAGAATATAGGAGCCAACGCACAAGAGTTGGCAGAATGCTTTTCTTCAGTAATTAGGTAGTGTTCATGATTATACTGTGACTTTCATGACCGGCCTGTACTTTAGAAAAAAAAAAGTGTAATTGCAGATGACAACTTGCGTATTCCCTGAAAGATAGAAGTTTGTGTTCTGAAGGGTAATAACATAGCAGGGTCATTGTAGGAAGATTAATAGTAAAGCCGGGATATTTTCAGTAAACGAATGCGCATGTTTGACCTGACGTCATGCTACAGAGATTGAAAATATTGCGGAATGCGTCGCCTTGGAAACAAATGACCGTACCATACATTAAGTCGGTTTACTAGTTACTTGTCTGCAACTGTTAGGTTAAATAAAAATCTTTTGATAATTTTTTAAGTTTTAAGAAGAATCCAATCTGTTTCAATCTTGTGTTGAGTAAAATTCGTATAATATATTAGAATTATAATCTACTGGCAGAGATGAAGAAAGACCAGAAAAAAGATGATGAGTAAAATTGTGTAGCCACTTTGTTAATCATAATGTGACTGTAAGGATTGAGCTGAGTTAGTGAAAATGAAAATCGTACGAGCTATGGCCTACTAGAACTGAAATAATTCAACGCAAAGAAAAGTAGATTGAAGTGAGATCGATTAAGGGAGCGCTCTGTGAACAGCCCAACAAACCAGACAAACACGACACTGTTCGAAGGGTGCTCTGCGAATTGTGAAGAACTGCCACAGGTTGACAGAGCACCTCCACATGATTCCACTGACAGAGCGCTGCCTAAATTAGACAGTCTTGTGATTGATCTTGACCAGAGTGGCTGGAGACAGGATGAAGAAAACGAAGCTAAGCAAGGAAATAGAATAGCCGAATTTGGAAGTTAAAATATATACAGTCGGCCGCAAAATTGAGCATACATCTAAGGGAGAATTGGTTTTTCTATCATAACTCAAAGAAACATTGATAACATGCTGTCTTTTAAATTTACTTTTGTAGCTTGTTTATTGAACACAATAATAGTACAAATTGCATTGTTACTACTTGTTCCTGTTTCTTATAAAACAATATTTTGTAAAAACAGGCAGGTTTTAGCGACGCAAAATTGAGCATACACCGCCGTCTTTACTGAGCATAATGGCCTTATCACACTGGTCACCAATGGTGGCATGGAAAAAGCACTGGATTGTCAAACGACCATCGAAAACGAATGACATTGGAGTTGCTGGGGGTCCGTTGGTGAATGAGCTTACCTGTATCACCGAGCTGTCATTGTGTGGAGTTTGGTGTATCTGGCATGTTAAGCTTGATTTGAAAGTGATTCATGTTTTTTAATTTTATTAATAATTAATTATAAGCATGATAAGATTATAAAATTTCGATATTTTGATCTTAAACTGCCGAAAACCGCAAGAACCGAAAGTGAATTATATAAACTCCCACTCCCAGGTGGCCTGCCTTATCACACTACCAAGAGGCACCATTATGTCAAACTGGATGCCAAAACCAAATTTTGACAGTTCGGTGGCTTTGCAAAGCCACCATTGGTGAACAGTGTGATAAGGCTATAATATGCATTCTTGAACTTTAGGATATATCAAACTGACAATTGAAGCAAACCAAATGAAGTATGTTGTGACGTCCAAAGAGTTTAGATAAAATCGTTTCGTTTGTTCGTCGATTAGTTTTCAGTCGATCTATTCGAGTCATAATATAAGCAGATGATGTGGTAGCTTACTTGGTACGTCGTGCGGTACTGGTACTTTCTTCTTCTTCTTGGCGTAACGACATCTTGGTCATGCCTGCCCGTTAAGGGCTTACGAGACTTGTTTTCCCTGTTGTACGTGGATAGTCAGTCCTCTCGTACAGGGGAGGGTCCGGTCTCGGTTGGGATTCGAACCCACTGGTACTTTATTAAGTGCTTTATTCACTTAAAACACTTTCCTAGATCAATGGACCACAATCCCATGACACATTCAGGGTGCCGATTAATGCGCCAGTTGAAAAACAACGATTGACCAACACCTAAGTACAAAATAGGACTGAAATCCGCGATGCAGGGTAGGGGTGGCTGGTGTAATACGCACCCTTTAAAATTTCTCTGGAAAAACGTGTTTTGGACGCGTAAAAAGTAGTCACCCTGTAAGCTCAAACTAAAATATGGTCACTCTGTGAGTTTGACAGCTCTGCATCAACAGAAACGCGAAATAAACGCAGAACAAAATCATTCTCAGCTCAGACAAATTGTTATAATTTGACGTACCATTCCGCTAAGGAATATTAAGTGCAAACACCGATAGTTACCCACGAGGAATACGACATTTGATGAATTGAGAATCAGTGCTTGTGTGCAGTGTTCATGAAAATTTCGGTAAGTATGCAGGTTTACTTATGTTTTAGTTGAAAATGTGTTCAACTATGAATGGGGGCAATATGCTCCAGCGTTTTTCTGAAGAGTGAATTGTATTTTTATTTGACGGTGCATGTTGCCTCTTTGTTGAGATGCGTATTGCCCCTTTGTTATGGTGCGTATTGTCCCTTTGTTGAGGGGCGTATTGTCCCTTTGTTGTGGGGCGTATTGTCCCTTTGTTGTGGTGCGTATTGCCCCTTTGTTGTGGTGCGTATTACCCCTAGCAAAGGTGCGTTTTGCCTCAATACAGATCGATCAAAAATTGAACTTTTTTAAAACTGAAAAAATACGTTTTTCTTAGCAAAAAAGCAAACATTCCTGAACTGGTAACTAGTTTGAACATTACCGAATCCAATTCAGTGATAAAATGAACAATCAAGAGCCAAGTTGTTAAATATTTACATTTTTCCTTGAGGGGTGCGTATTACCCCATCCACCCCTACATGAAATAGTATGCATTCGTTAGTGGCCAAAAAATAGTGGAGTCGTTTACGAAATGGTTGCAAGGCAGCAAAGGTCCCAAAGATAGTCATACAAAATAATAACTAAATGCGTTTTTTCATTTTGTTCCCAATTTGGTCCTTAGATTATGTAATACATAAATCGCTCAATTTTGCGTAGATGAAAAAGGCCCTTTTTCCATTTTATATTTTACCATAAAAAATATAGACTTAGGTTAGGTAAAAAAAAGTGTATATTAGTGTTGTCTGATAAATTTATGTAACGACGTGGAATTGTCCGATCAAGCGCGAAGGTAGCTTGACCGTGTGCGTCAGTCGTCTCCAACGCGAACACCTTTTACTGTGCACTTGACTCCTTCGGCTTTAGTATCAACGTGTTCGGTCCGGGCCGTGACTATGCCGACACCGGAGAAAACGACGTGTGATGCTAAAACCTGGACTTGACGATAACCGAGAATTCGGTCCGCGACGTGACTATGCCACCAACGGAGAGAGATTCCAACGAATTATCGTTAAGTCTTTCGGATAGGTTTAGGAAGCTGGCTTTCGGTACGATCGGTCCGCGCCGTGACTACGCCGACAACGGAGAAATCGCGACCGAGGATGGGATAGAACTTCGGATCTTCCGAGAGTTTGGTCCGTGCCGTGACTATGACGCTCTCGAATTTTCCTGAGTCCTTTGGACTGGGATAGGAAGGTTGATTCGGTACGATCGGTCCGCGCCGTGACTACGCCGACAACGGAGAAATCACAACCGGGTTGGAATTAGACTTGCGGATTTTCCGAGAGTTTGGTCCGTGCCGTGACTATGCCGACGCCGGAGGAGACGCTCTCGAAATTTCCTAAGCCCTTGGGGTAAGGAGGGAATTGAACTTGTGGATTTCCTGAGAGTTTGGTCCGTGCCGTGACTATGCCGACGCTGGAGGGGACGCTCTCAAAATTTCCTAAGTCCTTAGGGTAAGGTTGCTGAAAAGGTAAAAAATTATTAGACTGAACTTCCTTTCCTCGCAAGTGTCGAGGTTGAGATGATGAGAACATCCACGAGTCTCGTACCGAGACGGTCAAGGTGACCGCCTCGGATGGATTCCCATGAAAGTCTGATTTTATTCCAAATTTCTCGGTCTTATATACCTAAAAGGTTTCGATGAACTGAAGAGCGCGAGCGAGATAAAAGATCTCGCTCCAGAATCCAGATTTGTTTGCAGTTGCGTTAGATTAACGTAAATTCCTGTTCCAACTTGTTCATTCATGTTCGTTCGAACATATTCCCGGGTTTCTGTTGAAATGTTGTTGTTTTGGTTTAGATGCGTATGCTTTGGTCTGACTCACTGACTTTCGCATGATTTGGTCACGCACTTGGACCATTATGTTGATCGAGTAAACAACTGAAGATTGTTTATCAATGCGTTCTTGCTTCGCATGATTGTTCGTTCTTCCTATAATGTTGTATCATTGGAATTCGGTTATCTGGATTTTGTACTTGTTAAAACATTGTTAGATCGCGCCCGCTCGCGATTCTTTCTACAATGTTTTATCGTTGGATTTTGGTTATGTGGAATTTGTTTCGCGTACGCATACGTGGCGTCTCGGCTTTGTGGCCTTAAGCGATCTTGCTTTCCCTGTCTTTTGCTCCCACGCTTGAGCATGCCATGTTTTGATTTAATTATTAATGTTTGCCGCGCCATACGTTTAGCGCTGTCGTTGCACGCATGCTTACACATCTCGTTCTCGATGAATCGTATCCGGGAAGTCATGTGTATTTTGGTCCACGATTGTACTTGATACCGAAAGTAACAATCGTCTCCTTTACCGTAATCTACATGCGAGTTTGCATTGGTGCAACGACAGCGATAATCGCTGTTTTTATGCTTCTGCGTTTATCCTAAACTTTACTCGTGGTTGTTCTGTGTTAGACCAACAACCTTTTCTGGCCAATCCAAGCATTTTATGGCCATCTTTGTTGTATTTGTTCCTTCCTTTACTTTCATTTTCTTGTCTGAGTGTAAATTTTATATTTTGACATGCCAATTTCAGAACCGATTTTCTAACGAACCAATATTGCGTATGATCAATATTGCGGCTGACTGTATATAGAGAAATGATGGAGATCACGACAGTGTCTTGAACATCATTTTAGTTTCTGAATCTATGAATTTTTAACTTGAATTACTATGTACTAATATCACTGGTGTGTATTTATGCCCTTCAAATTGCATAGCGTCTACCATTGAAGTTTAGTGTTACATAAAAATTATTGGCGATAGTCCTTTTTTTCTATTTAACATATCTTGAAGAATGCGATGAAGGTTCTTGTCTGTTATACAAAATTTGCACTTATAAACATTATACAGCCACTACATTTATGATAATGATGTGTTATACAAAATCAACCATTTTTGGCGACTGCAATGAATAGTTATGAATTGTGTCAGTTTATTATCATTAATAATTTTACAGTATTTCAAACTACTATCATCTTCTTTTCTTCTCGAATCTTCAAACGATTAAATCTTTTGATTTTTTATTTTTCAATGAATTACAAGATTTCTCATTTTACCCTAAGTGCTATATTTGGGGTCCGGGGATTGACGAGGATACGGTACGAGAGGATTGACTATCCACGTACAACAGGGAAACAAGTCAAGTTTCCCTTAACGGGCAGACATGACCAAGAGCTCGTTACGCCAAGAAGAAGAAGCTATATGGTATTTTTATCATCATTGATCCTTTCAAGAAACTCTTTCTGTTGACACGAGGAGCCATTTTATGGTGAAATACATCGTTTTAATAAAAACGCTTACGCGATTATCCAGACAGTGTTGATTTCAACTTGATAATATACGCCAATATTTTGGGAAACCTACTATCTATCAATGTTCCTTTGAATTGGGTTGTAGTCTAGCTTTACTTACATATCATGAAATCCTATGCGATATTCATAAACATAATACCGAGAATCATTTTAAACCGTTAAGAAAGCAAATTTTTATATTATATAAGTCGATGGAAATCATTGCAATAATAAACGAAAAATTATAAAATCCACATTTTCCAAAAAGAACAATCTGATTTACTGTGGTGTTTTATATTCTATTTCGCAGAATTTGGTCCAAGGAATTAGACGCGTCATTTAAAACATGGCGAAAAATATACAACTGTGATCTGTGGATAAAATTCATGAGCCTCATGTAAGTAAGCAAGAACAGAGTACATGTACAGTTTTGGAAGAATTTTGTAAAAGCTAAATCTTTTGAACGGAACTATAATTTTTACTTCTTTTACAATATGCCTACGATAAGATAAACTAGTTTTCCAAATCTGCTATTCTATTGGGTAACTTTTGCAGGCCTTGGACATCTGAGGCTCTCATTGTTGGCCATATAGACAATGACCGAAGACTCCGATTCGATATCTGAGGAAGAACGTAGTTTGTTCCGTCCTTTCACCCGTGAATCATTACAAGCTATTGAAGCGCGTATTGCCGATGAAGAAGCAAAACAGCGAGAATTGGAAAGAAAACGAGCCGAGGGGGAGGTAAATGCTTATTTACTTTGCTTAAAATGCGTCCTGCTTTGAAAACGCTTTTTTCATTCATCTTCCCAAGTGAATAACTTTCACCTCAGGGATATTTCTTAGGTTCGACCTGTTATTATTTTAATCGTTCTCCTGCTTTTATCAACCTTTTAAAAACTCATATATCCAGATTTATGCCAACTCTACTTTGAATGTGAAAATCGCTCATGTTTTATGATTGTCATCAATGTCGTATAACTGTCATCTAAATATAGTTTCAATTGTGATGTGAACATCTATTTGTCATAAAAATTGTAAAATTTCGAACGCATTTAAGCTGTAATAACCTCGCTACTTCTTATTGTGTGTATATAATATATTCTTACGTCTATCTCTCGTGGGAATTTATATTTTTGTTGGTTTTTGTAGTTACATCAAAATCTATTTGGTATGTTTGCTATTTTTATAAACCTAATTCTACTTCAAAAATGTTATCCAAATACGTTGTACAAAAACTACGAGTCAGTTTTGTATTTAATATTTTTAACCATGATGATACACGCAGGAATTTTAATATACTACAACATCTTCCAACTAAAATAATAGTGTTAGTTTCAAGCAGATTTCAGCTCTATTATTGGAAATAGTGTTATATTACTTCAAAAATAGTAATATATCTGTAAGGTAACACACTACCACGCAGAGTTTTTTTAATTTTCGAAAAAACATACTCCTGTTTGATTAATAAACTCGGATTGCATGAACTCTTCAATTAACCAGTGTGTTTTTCCTGTGAAAAAATAGGCTTTATCTTAAATCGCAAACAAATGTTCTGTCAAGTTGCAAACCGTTTCAACTAATAAATGCTCCTGTTCTAGATTCAGTCATAAACATTTTTATGGCTTCACCACTATAGTTACGTGCTTTAAATGCTAGAATAAAAATTGATCTATTTATTTTTAATTGTCTCCACACAACTTATTTTAAAACATTATTTGATTAATCGTATTGACAATGAAAATCACCCATGATTTATTCAATTGAAAAAGTTGTTATTTAATGACAGTTCCCTTTTTTCGTTTTATTTGTCATTTACAGGTAACATTACTTGTATTCCATACAAATGTATGTATTCCATTCATTTGTAATGGATAATTATTATATTTCATCGACATGAATGACTTCATACTTCACTCGCAAAAAAAAAACAAACAGTAAAAAAGGATAAACTAAATTGGAGAATCGAACAGTCAATCAAAATAGTTGTTTCAATTATTTTGATCTGTTTCGTTTAATGATGTACCAACATTGGTTAAACTTATTTCAACAGTTTACAAGTTTCATTCCCCTATGCTGTTAAGTGACTCTCTCGTGAAACACGAACACGCCAGCAAAATTCGCAAGCAAAAGCATTGTCCCCATTATCACTGCAAATACGCCACCTAAAAGCAAACGTAGAGGCCATTGCTAGATATGAATAATTTCGATAATATATCTAATGTATATCAACTATCACCTCTTTTGCAGAGTGATTTTGGTCGGAAGAAAAAGAAAAAAGAAGTAAGATTCCTAAATCCATTATTCAAGCAAGCAAGAATAATAGTATGTCAATCTATATATTCTTTGATATATATAGATGCAAAATAACTAAAATTTTCTATAGTTTTTTTAAATTTATTTTTTTCATCATATGTTTCACTTATACTATGGTTTTTGTTTCCAATTTTACTATAGCTTTTCATTATTCGCATCGCGTAGTGCAAAGAATTAAAAGAAGCACAAGAAAGATGTGTTTAACACAGTGTATAAACATTAACACAACTTACACGTTCATTGGAGAATTATTAATTATGTAATCCATTTTCTTAATGAAATACAGCGCGTAACACGATCATAAAACTTTCCTTCAGCTATATGTTTGACAAGTCATTCAAAAACTTAGAATACGAATGAGTTGCAGATGTTTGCAGATGTCATATGAAAAACATGTCGGCTGTTATTGTATCTATTTTGTACTACAACAAGAAATTTTTAGGATTATTAATTCATTTAAATTCATTTAAAATAATAGCAAATGGCTTCAAGGAAGTGGCATGTTAAATATAATTACAATAAATAATGATTGTAACACATCGAGAGATTTTGATCAACACGTGGTACGCGCTGTATTTTTTGTTTATTAAATACTGGGACGAATGTATATTGACTTTTTAAGTACTGCTACCAAAACTCATGCTCCGGCCAATATCGATAAATTGCTAGTGGCTGCATTTTTAATATAATTAAAAATGAACTCCTCATCTTTCATGAAGACCTTAAATGTGCTTGTAAAAAAAAGCTTTCAAGGTTCCGCGTATGTAACTTAGCTTTCAATGTGTATTTTGCTTAGAATTATTTATAAAATATGTAATGTGAAATAAAATATCGCTGAAATTTTCATGGATTTAGAATGTTCCATAGAACTTTCTATAGCTACGACTATCAAATTGTTACCCCTTGAACAAAAATACTTTCAAGCATGCTTTTTCCTTACGCACAGTTGTGTGTGTTTTATTTCCATAATGATTATGTATGATTGGACGGATTGGATTGCAAAAGATAGTATAATCTTGTTGGGTCAATTAAACGAGCCTTTCTGCAATTATAGTATATTGTATGCAATTATGCTTTATAAAACAATGGAATTGTATTAACAGTGCTTACATTGGTAAAAACACCGGAACACCATTGGAAAATAATTGGTGAAAACACCGATGAGTTTTGAAAAACGGTTAAATAGTTGAATCTGTAGAAACACTTATTGACATAGTGACGTCAGTGCCTCCAGAAGTTTGAAATATATGCTTTGACAATATTTAGTTTTACTAGTGCTTGAATCTTCTCCACTTGTGAGCCACTTTCACGGTTGGATGACACCGATCGATCTTCATCTTACTAGATCCATCTCCGTTGTTATCCCATTTCCAATGATTTGTATCATATTGTCCGAAGGGTCGCTAATGAGCACATGCCATACCTACGGCTTAAGTAATAAATTCTTATAAATCATTCGTTTGGTCTTCGAGACCATTCGTCAACAGAATGTCTGAATAACCAATTGCTGATATAATGGCAATAAAATCGATGCATCTTATGTAATTATCAGATAAAAAACATACGCGAGATCAATTCTGATTTAAAATCTTGCTGGTGTCAAAATTTCATATTCTGCATAGGGATCTATTTTCCTGGTACGGTGGTAAGCCAGCGTTTATTAGGAATAAGAAAATGGATTTAAATATTTAGTTTAGAAAGTGCCTCTATCAACCAGTTTAAGCGGTTAATGATACAGTTATATTTTTAATAGGCAACTGTAAATGTTACTGTACTTTTAGAGTTTGAGAACTGCGAGAATTTATTCTTTATATACTTTTTCAAAACTACTACTATTTTGTTAGAATAGAAAAGTTAGAAAAAAACTTTTAAAAATTTACTACTATTTTCTATTTTAAAAATCTAATGGAAGTATTTCATATTTCGGAAGTAATCTAATGGAAGTAATTCGGGTCAAGCGTAATCAGATTTATTTTGCTATTGGAAAGCTAAATCATTGCACCTTACCTTCACAATAATGCAGTTATTACGATACAACACTGTGTTAGATATTAAGCATTGTGTAAAATCTCCCTAGTACAGGAGGAACGCCGGATATGTAGTATTCATCTACAACCACAACTTGAAAATATCTCGTGTCTGGTACTCTGTGGTATTAGGAACGGCTGGTTACCGATTTATAATATACCGTCTTCTGGTCACAGTAACTCTTTCGAAGAGAGTTGCTTGTTAATTTGCTAATAGTTAATAGCAATATTTAATCTGGATAAGTTCTGGAAACTGGTGTTCATGTTTCATAATTACTTGCAACTACCTTGCTTGCCATGGTATAGAAAGAGACGGAATGCGACGGATTACTGTGCAAATGTATTATGCTTGGGTTGGGCATCATGGTTATACTCGTATATGTCCCTAGGCGATAACTGACAAGTTTCAGCAAAATGATGATGATGTAATAGTCGTAAATAAATGTACATGTTACGGGAATTCATTGTTCTACGTAACGGTCCACTAAAGGTGTTGACTTACTTTATTTGTACATATTTACGACCATCCTCTACCCAATTAAAGGCTTGGTCTAAACCATTGGTCTGGATACATGACGCGTGACTTTAGAGAATTTTGAGGCTAAATTGCTAGCATTCAATTGATACTCGGCTGACAAATTTACTAAAACAAACTACAAAATTTACTAAATATCATTGTTCATACAACAACAAATATAAAACTATGATTATTATGCAACCCGCTTTAAAATATATTTTAAAATTAAAAGTATGCCCAATCGGTCTTCCACTGAAGAAAATCATCGAGAATAGTCCGAAAAGGACCTCATACATATTTTTCACATTTTTTGACAACTATTTCGATCGAAACCATGATACTAAGGGTGATATGCCTTAAGCTTTGACAAGATATTAATCTAGATCAAGTAAAACATACCAGTCAACTCTTCATATTGAATCTTAGGTAAGCCGTATTTTCGTCTTCGAGAAATTCTAAACGTTTGTTAATACAGTGATAATCATGGTAATTTATGAATTTTCCTTTACACATTGTGGAAGCGAGAATATATACAATGTTTAAGTAAAAAAGTGTTGGAGGTGTACCTTGTAAAAAAGTTAGTCAACGTACTGTTGCTATGCTTATCGCATAAATAATACTTTTGTTTATTCTATACCCAAGCTTAAGCATATTTGTTTGCTATTTAATTGATTTGTCTAATGGCATGATACTTCGATTTGGCTTTCAAGACCTCACTTTTTAGACCGATGATACCGAAAATATTCAATATATTTTATTTGTGATAGGTTAATGTTTTTATATATTTATGAAACATAATGAACCAAACAAAATATACGTTATTGAAATGTGTTACAATTTCATAACATAAGACATTTTTCTTTTTCTCTTTTTTCCTATTTGACTTCTTCGAAACCATCTATCCCAATGACACTCTAATTTATCAATCTCCTAAACATGCTGTCCAAAACCACGAACTTTGCGGGGATCGACAACGTGCCGTTAAAATTCCCAGATACGTTACGATGACGAAGATGAGGATGAAGGCCCTCAACCGGACCCTACACTTGAACAGGGAGTGCCGGTCCCAGTTCGAATGCAGGGCAGCTTCCCTCCGGAATTGGCCTCCACCCCTCTCGAGGATATCGACAGTTTTTATTCGAATCAAAGGGTAAGGAACTACATGTTTGTTTATTTTGTTCACAAGTCTACCCAGAAGTAGTGCACCCCTTTCCATGCAATATTACGGCAAATTAAGACAGATAATAAATAAATTTGAACGTGTTTTCAATTTCTTTATTGTAATTTCAAAGTTTCTAACATTATTTTCTTTTTGTTCTCTTTCACAGACATTCGTAGTAGTTAGTAGAGGGAAAGACATTTTTCGTTTCTCCGCCACAAACGCATTATATGTACTTGATCCGTTCAACCCTATACGCCGCGTAGCTATTTATATTTTAGTACATCCGCTGTTTTCACTTTTTATAATAACAACCATTCTTGTTAATTGTATATTAATGATTATGCCTACCACGCCAACAGTTGAATCCACTGAGTAAGTATTAAATATCTACACTTCATACTATTAGAACTGACCCTTTCAATCGTTAGTATTCAATAGCAGAGACATTATTCTAGAAAATTCAAACTAACTGTCCATGTTGCATAATCTATCCTTTCCCTAGAATTTGAGCGTTGATATTTGCAGGATGATGAATATTTCTTTTTTCGAGGTGATTAGGTCATGATTTACCATGATTTAATGATTTCCTGTATTTTTCGAATATCAGTTATGTTTGATGCGATATTTTTTAGGTGTATGGTTTTCGATTAATCTTTGTCGTACCATACCATGTTTATATATGACATATTGTAGCATACTTTAACATAATTACTTAGAGATTGATTAGCGCTAGAGTGAAGCATTAGTTATTAGGCCTTATTGAATTTTAACATCTTTTCTGATTTATCTTTAAGGTAAAATGTGGAATGGAATTAATTGAATAATCAGAAAATGACAATTTGTTCTCAAGTAACTCTAAAGAGAATTGTGAAATATTGATAGAATTATTCCATACAAACAAAACATTTGATTATAGTTTACCTATTTAAGTTCTTCAATCAGGAATGGTGAATATTTAAAATATTTGATATCTTAGGCGGTATCTAAAACCATTCTCTAACCTCATGGGATGGGGGATTTAACATGCCGTTGATAAAATTCCACTACATTTTGGCCATTGTTCATCTCTAGACGTCATATTTTTTATTCATGGTGGTACTGAAATATCTAAAAACGACCAAAAGGAATAGTTTCATCATAATTATTTATAAAACTGTCAAAATAATTATTTATAAACCTGTCTTGTGTTACTATTCATAACCACAGGGTGATATTCACCGGCATCTACACGTTCGAATCAGCTGTAAAAGTGATGGCGCGAGGTTTCATATTACAACCGTTTACTTATCTTAGAGATGCATGGAATTGGTTGGACTTCGTAGTAATAGCATTAGCGTGAGTTTTAATTCTCTAGATATCAGTCAACTATCTTAAACATTTGTTTTTACGGCCATCATGAAAGGGTATGGTATCAGATTTACAATAAATTGCTACAAAACTTCCATTTGTTAATTTTACGAATTATGGGGATCCGCGACAGCCGAGCGGTTGCGCCGGTTAGAAAATCGGCCCATGAGCGCCGGGGCTCATCACCTCGACGGCGTGGGTTCGAGTCCCAACCGAGACCGGACCCTCCCCTGTACGAGAGGACTGACTATCCACGTACACATAGAGTAAAAAGAAAATTATATTAATTTTCCCTACCTCCATACCCAATCATGGTTGCAATAATTATAAATATATTCATATAAGATGTGGTAATTGCCCTACGCGTGTAGTACCCTATGAATGTTAATTTAAATTCTTTTTAACATACCGTTTCTAAAACGCGAGAGTTATGAATGGGTGAAGTAGTTGATTTATTTTTGCGACGTTCAATTCAAAATAATGAAAATATTGTTACTTTGAATATAAATAAATTCAATAACTTTTCTTTCTGCACTCTTACCATTAAGTTTAGAACTTATCATATAACGGTTGGATACAGACACATACACAAGGATTTAGACAACTAATAATTTTTACTGAATAGGCGTTATTTGATTCCTAGCATTAATTTTATCTCTACGAGGGTTGCCTTTTTAGTTTCGGGATTTGGAAAAACTGCTGATGCAATCTGTTAATTAACCATTTTTATCGTAAAGTATGACGTTTTTGAGGTTATCCGTTCTCAGAACGTTTTGGCATACGAACGCTATTTGTGTTGTTAAAAAAATGTTTAAAGTTTCAATCGACACGAGTCTTTTTTCAGAGATCTTCGCTTCTCCAGGTGTTGAAAAACGTTGACCTCTCAGTAAATTTTTTACGTACGGGAATTAAAAGAAGACATTTGGTGCTAGATCCAGGACTATATGGCGGATGACTCATCAAAGTTTAGACACCGTTAAGTTTAGAACTTATCATATAACGGTTGGATACAGACACATACACAAGGATTTAGACAACTAATAACTTTTACTGAATAAGCGTTATTTGATTCGTAGCATTAATTTTATCTCTAAGAGGGTTGCCTTTTTAGTTTCGGGATTTGGAAAAACTGGTGATGCAATCTACCAACTAACAATTTTATCGTAAAGTTTGACGTTTTTGAGGTTATACGTACTCAGAACGTTTTGACATACGAGCGCCATTTGTGTTGTTTAAAAAATGTAAAAACTTAAAAGGCAACCTACGTATAGGCGATGTACAGCTCTTAACATGGCTTCCGGTTCTGTTTAACGAAAAATATTTCGATAGCTGTTCCATCAAGACAAGCACAGGAACAAGAATATTTATACCCGAAATGGTTTTTGATCATTCATCGACGCTTCCAAAATGAAATATTGCTAAGGGTAATGGTGATGACATTCACTAAGTATTCAATGTGTGTGAGTAAAACTTTTATCAAAACAGCTCGAATACTACTGTTGCTATTTGTCAGTGAATTGCATGAAAAAAATTGTTGTAAACACACCGCAAATTATCAAGTCATATCTTTTAACATGAACCAGTATTCTATACTTTTGACATGAACCAATATTGCCATGAACCCAAAACGTGGTTTATTCAATTCATGTAATTGTTTAGGAAACTTTTTGTTTACGCTTAAATGTTGAACTTCTCTAGTGAAAAAATCTTTGCCTAAGAGCTTGAACGAATCAATTGCGGAAAAATAAAATCAACT
The DNA here is from genome assembly GCF_943734765.1 of Anopheles ziemanni. Classification (NCBI taxonomy): domain Eukaryota; kingdom Metazoa; phylum Arthropoda; class Insecta; order Diptera; family Culicidae; genus Anopheles; species Anopheles ziemanni. The sequence goes on along the minus strand of NC_080705.1, from coordinate 47,571,277 downwards.
ACATTCACAGTTCAACAGGTTCGAACTAAACAGAGATACAATTCATTCATTTGTCTAGTAAACACGACATGCATTCATGTATGTCAATTTCATCTTAAAAGTGGAAGCTTATAAAGAAGAAATTTGAGATCATTAAAACATGCTTTTATCTTTTGATATTTCATTCAAATGCTGATACCATTGTATGGGAACTACTCCGCTGCTGAAAACAACAGATATGTAACTATGGGTATAGATTTGGGTAATCTCGCTGCATTGAGAACATTCAGGGTATTACGAGCTCTCAAGACAGTAGCCATCGTTCCGGGTAAGTAATTCGTACAGTATTTCATGCTGTCAACCTACAATATTATGTGGTTGTGGTAACAAGCTTTCCTTTTTGAATCTGACCTACGAATCTGACTAAATAATCGCTCCATATTAGCAGCAAAGACAGCAATCGTTTTTTACCAAGCACGTAAAGGTTTCTTGCAGGGCCCTGTAACTACATGGTACACTACAAAAACAGAACAGTTGCTAGTGGCAATTTATTTCGACTAAAACAAATGCGTCATTTAAATTGTAGTTGAACTCATAGATTAATATTTTACAAGACGACTAATCAAAGATTCGATAAAAACGAAGAAGCTACGTGAATTGATTTGAAAATTGAACATGAAAAATATGATACAAATTAGTATGATAGATTATACATGCATGCAAGCACATATCATAAGCTAGATAAATTATTCTCTAGAACACTGTTTATTATATCTTTTAACGCTAGAATACATAGCTTGGGAATCTTGCCGTATGCTTTTTAGCGTTAATTTTTACCTCTATTTCTAACTCGCTATAACTTTGTCATTTTTTAAAAAAGTGTTGTCTAAAATTCTTATTTCTTATTCTCTAAAAATTCTATGGGGTCCGCGACAGCCGAGCGGTAGCGCCGGTTAGAAAATCGGCCCATGAGCGTCGGGGCTCACCACCTCGACGGCGTGGGTTCGAATACCAGCCGAGACCGAACCTTCCCCTGTACGAGAGGACTGACTATCTACGTACAACCGGGAAACAAGTCTCGTAAGCCCTTACGGGCAGGCATGACCAACAACAAGGTCGTTACGCCAAGAAAAAAAAAGAAAATTCTTATTTTTAGGCAACTTTTTAAAAAATATTGTCATATAACGAATGTTGGGGATGCCCATGGCGCAACGGTAGCTCGAGGAAACACCACGCCACAGGTGTGGGATCGAATCTCGAGTCTGGCACCCTACGGTATTACGAACGGCTGACCACCGATCTATAATATACCGTCTTTCGGTCACACAAACTCTCTTCGGAGAGAGGCCTTGTCCCACTAGGGGATGTCGTGCCACAAAAAAAAAAAAAAAAACGAATGACACCCCAAATTGTCTATAAAGATGTGGATTTTGAAATTTTCCATAGGTTGTTTCCGTGCTGTTTTTCGTTCCATTATTTCGCGTGCATTTCGAAGTTTTATGCGAGATACTTTTGTATGGGAATTGGTGTTATTTTCGTTATTTTTGAGGCCAACTTATGGCATCATTTGTAACCGCAAAAATATTATATTATTTTTTTAATGTGGCTCAACATACTAGCCTTCTAGATCCACTTTTTTCTGGATCTACGTTATATATTTTAATGAATTAAAGTGGAGAAAAACTTAATTTCGACTTTTTTTTTGCTATACACCAAGCTTGGGGAACGATGAAGAGGTGCATAGGAAATCCGAAAACGTCAAAATACATATAGTAAAAAACAAATATAAAAAGAGCGGTCAAAATGACCGCTCAAAAGCTTTCTAGGGATAGTGAAGTTGGTTCTAGGAACTGATCGAACATAAAAATCAGAATTGTTTGTTTTAAATGTAGCTTTGGATCTTAAGAAAAGCCTTATTTGTTTATCAGAAACGTTAATCAGAAATAGTCTTTTTGATTTCTATTCCTCATACATACGAAACAACATAGCACCATTTAAGATTTAATCGTCAAGTGAACTGTTTGTGTGTAGCATACCAGCATGATATGTCATTCTTTTATTCCCTGTGCAACACTTGTTTTATCCCATCGACCCATGATTATTAACCATACTTTTTATCAACTTGCAGGTTTGAAAACCATCGTCGGAGCTGTCATAGAATCCGTAAAGAATCTCAGAGATGTGATAATTTTAACAATGTTTTCGTTGTCCGTGTTTGCTTTGATGGGCTTACAAATTTACATGGGCGTGCTTACTCAGAAGTGCATCAGGAAATTCCCATTAGACGGTTCATGGGGCAATTTGACAGATGAGAACTGGGAAAATTTCAACAACAATGAAAGTAAGTTGAACATTTGGACACAGAATTTGCATTCAGCAGATTCGTCCTTTTAGAGCTATTGCTGAATAATGCTGCTGTTGAGAACGTGTATATAACAACCTATGATTCAAATAAAAAATTGTATGGTTTATTGTGTCTTTGTACAGCCAATTGGTACCGAAACCCCGATTTAATTGATCCTCCTCTTTGCGGAAATTCGTCCGGCGCAGGGTATGTACTGTTAAGCAATTATGATAAGTTCAAATGTTGTAAATGTATATATGTTGTAAATGTATACATATGTATAAGAAACATTTGAACAAAAACATGTGAAAGAATCGATAGAATCCGCAAATATATTAAGAATATACTACTCTTAACTGCCGTTCCAGACAATGTGATGAAGACTACATTTGTTTACAAGGTTATGGTAAAAATCCAAATTACGGGTATACAAGTTTTGATACATTCGGATGGGCATTCTTGTCTGCCTTTCGTCTAATGACTCAAGATTATTGGGAGAATTTATATCAACTGGTTCGTACTGCATTCTAGCAATTAGATTAGATACTACACGCTCATTGATTATAAGTTGATTACCATCGTGATTTCGTTAAGTCGTCATGACTCTCATTTAAATTATTAACTTTGAAATAGTCACTCTTTTATCTAAACAGATTTTACCACCTTCCTCCTCTAACTGTTCATTTAGCCTATGACTCATTCCTTGCTCTAAATATATTTTTTCACTATCGGTTTTCCTTTTTTTTTGTCATTCAATCTTTCTACATGTAACCGAACATATTATTTTATCACTTGAAATGGTGTTATACTTACTAAACAAAATTCAATCCTTTTCTTCGATGGTGTGCAAAACAGGTGTTACGATCAGCTGGACCGTGGCACATGCTCTTCTTCATTGTGATTATCTTCTTGGGTTCGTTTTACCTTGTAAATTTAATCTTGGCCATTGTCGCCATGTCGTACGACGAACTCCAGAAGAAGGCCGAAGAGGAAGAGGCCGCCGAGGAAGAAGCACTGCGGGTGAGAATATTATTTCAAAGAACAAAACAATCGCAAACGCTATAGACAATTCTTTATTTCATCAACTAATTCCAAAGCGTTATGTGTTGTTCTTTTTCGTTCATTACTTGATATTTACAAACATGTATTGATCACGGTAGAACTATCAGGTTGTGAGGGTAGGCGTTCGCCCAATAAATTATTGATGTGGCAGCAATTATTTTGAAGTATGCCAGAAGTTAGCGCCTTCCTTTTATCTCAGCTATTCATTAGCGGCTTAACTTTACCATTGACTGATCGTAACATAAATTCTTAAATGTACCTACCCTAACAACCTAGTCCCATACTTCGCTCTTATTCATCACTTTCATTGGTTAAATATTGTTTAATGTGAGTTTATATATAAACTATCACTAGCTTTATTATTCTCGATTGTGTTCTGTGTATTGATCACAAAATGCCGGCTGCTTTCAATGTGTACACATTTGTATTCAAATCTTCGACAAACTTAATAATTTAATCACGAAAAAACATCAATTGTGTGATTCATCATCCAGCACGTTGTTTTACCTTTTTTGTTTTTGATAGCCAGCTGCCATGAGTTCTTAAATGGTGCATCACAAAAAAATAATTCAGCAAGCATAAAATTATAAATTACAAGCGAATATACGATTTCATTTTTCCGTTGGTTTAATGAAACCGTTGATTTAATAAATATTATGAACTTTGGCAGCCAAACTGTTAATAGTGAATGTCATTTATATCTATGTACATATATATTAATTGTACAATATTGCTTTAAAACTTCCTTCTTCCTGCAATACTTTTACTATGGAAAATATGTCGCATCAATTCATAGGAGGACCAACAGTTTAGTTCAGGGATCGGCACACGTTTTCCAAAAAGGGCCAGATGATTTAAGAGAAACCGAAGGCGCGGGATACTTTAAAAGATGCTTTAATGTTTTCAAACCCTTTGTAATGGAGAGAGGAACTTTCTAAATAGCAAAGTTACATAAAAAGTGGGAAAAGATAAAGTATTTAAAATGTTATCGATAAACATATAACAGGAACACCTCGTTGAACAATTTTCATCTTCATTTTTGGGAAGAAAACAAACCTGGCAAATCCAATAACAATTGGGATAGATTTTTCGTATTAAGCACTAAAATATTCTTACGGACCGGATAAAATCATTTGACGGGCCGGATTTGGCCCGCGGGCCGCACTTTGCCGACCCCTGGTTTAGTTGCACCTTTTCACGGGCTAAAACATTTTTTTTAAATTAATAAATGAATGAAATGAAAGAATTTGAGAATTTAATTAAATCATGAAAGCTGAATCATTTGAAAATGTAGTTTTTGCCAATCTAAACATTTACCATACGTTATATAGCATATGTTTAACTTTGTCATACAAAAACGATAAAGCACGATGCGCATTCAAATCTAAATTATCCGATCTCTTCGTAATGAAATTGCAATATTCCAGGCTGTCGTTTACATACATTTTATTTTGTTCCATTTTTATTGAGATGTTCGTTCCTTCTACTGTTTATTGATAGCTCGGTTAAATCTTCCTGAACATCCGTGTGCACTTTACACTCTGTGGAAGTTTGTGCATTTATTGTGTGTGCGGGTGATAATTTTGTATGGCAGTTTTGGCATATGTTGCGGATAATTCGTGCAACAAAACACCAACCAGTAAATACTACCTTACGTGGGCTTTAAGTATACCTCAGCGCATACTTAAACGCACTATGTACATTCGTTTGAATATTTAATGTTGCCAACGCGTATGTTCGAGTGGCTTATGTAAAACGAATCCTAATAATTATTTTTTCTTGTCAACTCAAAAACCGATATTGCGTCGATCGCCTGCAGGAAGCGGAAGAGGCAGCTGCAGCGAAAGCAGCTAAGTTGGAAGCTCATCAAGCAGCTGCAGCTGCGGCAGCCAATCCAGAAATCGCTAAGAGCCCATCGGACTTTTCCTGCCACAGCTACGAACTGTTTGTGGGGCAGGAAAAAGGCAATGATGACAACAACAAGGAGAAGATGTCAATCAGAAGCGAAGGATTGGAGTCGGTGAGCGAAATCACAAGAACAACCGCACCAACAGCTACTGCAGCTGGCACTGCAAAAGCCCGTAAAGTGAGCGCGGTAAGTATATATAATTGCTTGGCGCACTTTCATCACAATTATTCTATACTCTTCTACTCTGTCTGTCTGTTGAACTAACGATTCCCTGATGGTCAATGCAGAACACTCGTATTCTCGTACATTACACTTTTGATCACCCCTAATTCGACCATAATATTTACAATAACATAATTTTTTAGTTCAGCATATTGTACACAACAAATCTATTTTTGAAGTTCTAAAGCTAATTCATCAAGATACACATCTGCTGCTTTCTTCCCCCTTTTTTATATCACTGGACGAAGATCGGCAATTCACAGTTATTGATTTCAAATAGTTTAAAAAGTCTTTAGTTTTTTATGAAGGATGCAATGCTTACTTTCGAAGTCTGGAAAAAAACATACATATTTGATGACTAATGTTTTTCGATCGATGTTTACCGACCCTATGTCGTCTGCTCTTCGTGTTGGGCGATTAAAAAGTCTTACAGGGTTTGACAGATCAACTGCAAGATCCAGCAACTTTCCTTATAAATCTCACTTGCTTTCACGTCTGCAGCAAAATTGATTGATGTTCCTTTTTGGCAATGATCGATTACGCTCTCCGTGTCTAGTTATGGCTTCATGTTTACACATAACGCTGTTGACGTTACAACTTCAATTTTGTTGCTGACGTGAAAGAAAGTGTGATTTACAAGGAATGTTGCTGGATCTTGTAGTTGATCTGTTAAACCTTGTAACTCGATCAAAATGTATAGCATCCTTCTATAATTAGCTATTTTACTATTTATTCCGTTTTAGGTTGAGATTGTTATATTGTTAACTTTTCTATGACTAATTTTTGAGATGTATCTTTTGTAGTTTAAATTGCTTAGTTTTTCTTTAAATCGATGTCAATTATGCTTTCGAGTTTTTGGTTGACATAAACAATAATATAATATACAAATCATCACACTTACAATTTACACACTTCGTCAATGCCCACACAAATAAACATTCCAATGATCCTCTCTAATGCATCCTCTACGGAGTGATTTAAAAAAAGTGAACATAAAATGCATTCTCCTCGCAAGGAAGTAGAAGCCACAAGTAACCACTAAATGATAAGAATTATTTCACAATGCCACTATGTTGCATTTATTGGAATGTAGGCTGCGCTGGTACTACACACTATGAAATTATGTTAACACATTTCAATCCATGAGTTTAGAGGATTATGTTCATAAGGCTCACTTCGTTCACATGAAACTCTAAAATAAAACAACATTCCTAATCAATTATATTCAAGGAAGTAGTTTACTTGTAAACAGCACTTTTGATCAGTTTGTTCGTTTATCAAAGGCATTAAATGAGGATCATCTGTTGTTCTTCTACACTACTTTCCTTATTTGGAGTTTTGCATCACAGAACTGCTGATAATTAGACGTTTGATGTAGACGTCTATGCTAAAATAACCATCGTGTATGATTAAGAAAGATGAGATCAACAGCAATTTGAACATAGTACTACCATTTACTGTATTTTCTCCTTCCCTTATGATGCTCATTTCCCTCATCTGCTACGCGAAAAAAATAACTCTCCGATTACCATTACACACTCCCATAATTTCGTTCAAAACACACGACATTCAACAACAACATTATTTTGAAACTGCTCATCTTCGATCGGCCACTGCTCAGGGGGTCGCCACTGTTCAGAAGGTAGGTTGAACGCTTTGGTTTGATGGATTTTTTATATTTATTTTAATACGATTTTCAATTATGGATTTATAATTTCAGGTAGAAATTTATGACAAATTATGTTGCTTTTTATCAAATTTATCTGATTATTTTTTTCTAGGAATTGTAAATTAAAAATTCTTCATTATAAAGTTTCTGCAGGTTGAGTTTACTTATATCCTTCTCGGTTCTTTATAATCGTAAAAATATTTGAGTATTGAATGGTCGAAATGCGTCACTATTTTAGTGTTGTTGGCCTTCAACAACCAACTACTCTTATTATCAGATAGAGAATATTATGAATAAATATAAAATTTAAGAAAAAAAGTATGTATAATAATTTATTAAAATGTTTGTGTTTACATAGCAAAACAACAAATAAAGATCATATTTGCCAGATTATCATAGCCGAGAAGTGTTATGAAGCTATGTTTTCGTGAGTTCGTATGTAACGTGAGTTTATTTAGCATTTGAAATATTTTGAAACATTATCCTTCAGTTCAGTTGATACTAGCTACATCTATCTAATACATTTTTTTAAAATAATTATTCGTGCAGGCTTCATATTATTCATGTGCAATCTGTTATGTTTAGGTTAAGAATAATACAATTTGTGCATACGTGTAAAGCTCACAGTCAGTCATATCAGCTACAGCTCTCATAAAAGTCAATATGGAATATTGAAAAATGGAAAATAAACACGAAAAGTTTATTCTCTCTTTATGCCACACCCACACACAAATAAACGGTTGAATGAGATGTATTCTTAAAGAGTTGCTTTATATTGAATTAGAAACATTTAACACGTACTCAATTTACCATGCAACAGTGCCACACTAACCGATGAAAACCTATTACTTTTTAGGCTTCACTTTCATTACCTGGTTCACCATTTAATCTTCGTAGAGGATCTAGAGGATCACATCAGGTACAATCAACTCGAAAAATGCACTTTATTATTATTTTTTCTACGCTTTTTTAAGTTATCCATGCATCCCAATTTGGTCTCATAAATATCTCTACAATCTTTTTTCATTTATAATAGTTTTGATTCCCTTTATCGAATTTTAAACCTTTTTTAAACACTCATGTTTTGATAACAAATTCATCTACCACAATTCTTTTGCTCTTCCGACCGTAAACAAATAGTTTGAATCCTTTTTTAGTCCACTCACTATCCCACACTTAACACATGCAAAATAATCTCAACTCGTATACCTTCTGAGCGTATAACTTCAAGGATTTTTTTCAAAACTATTCTAACCTTCATGCGTTTCCATCCTTACTCAACTGCAACACGTGCGCACTGTTGCAACTTCCATCAGTTCACGATACGTAACGGTAGAGGACGTTTCGTTGGTGTACCTGGTAGCGATAGAAAACCACTGGTACTCTCAACATATCTCGATGCACAAGAACACCTGCCATATGCCGATGATTCCAACGCAGTGACCCCAATGTCGGAGGAAAATGGTGCAATCATCGTTCCAGTATACTATGCTAATTTAGGTACACTATAAAAAAAGAATATCTATCAAAAGATTGACAATTCTGAACCTTCTCTCTCATCTCCTATTCATACTTCTTTAACATTCTTTTTAACTCTATCATTCATGAAATAGCATATAGTAATAAGACTCTTCAATTATTCTAAAGCTTTGTGTTTCTTTTATATAACTTCTGAGTCTTTCATAATTTAAATCGGTTACATTTATTAAACTGGATTTATTCATGTTAATCTTTTTCGTATCCAGATTTCATACCGTTAATGCTTGCAAAACGATATGTAACTCCTTATGTTTTGTCTAATTCGTTCATGCCAATAAATGTACTCGAACAAAGCATGATTCAATACGGAGTTGCGGGATGTAATGACTTGAAAGAGAGAATGAATTCGACAAAAGCAATCAAACATAATCCTATTTTTTATAGTGTCCATCGCTAAATGAATCGCTTCAGCTCGGTTACCAAATACGTTGCTATATATCATTCCTGGAATAAGTTGAAATAATAATAAAACATAAGTAACCGAGCTGATTTAAAGCTTTCGCATTATTCGTATTTACACAAATTTGCATCCATTGTAAAGCAAGTCTGGCTAAAACTAAACTGTCACTGGCTTGATAAAAATGTGAACGACATGCGCAATACTGAATTTGATACAAAATTCAATTAAGTTCAAATTACATAAAAAAAAAAAAAATATATATATATATATATATCTATTGTTAGAACCTACGTTATATGTATATACATATATATATATATATATATATTGTTTAGAAAAGGAAACCAATTTTACTGGTACATGCTACGAGTCAAACGTAATGTTTTGTCATGTATTTTACATGACAACACGATACATAACTTATTTTTTAACTATAGGATAATTTATTACATGTTGATAATGCAAGTATTGTCACAAACTCCGTCTAATTAAGTTCGAAATGAGTACGAAATGAGCAACTGATAATGTACTAGAACTCGTTTCATTCATAATAAACATATATAATATCCGGTACTTAAATAAAACATTAACACGTTTAACTAATCTTATAACAATACCCAATTAACGATATGATGCTTACATGAAATAGATAGTTTCATGAGAGTAATTAGAACTTTTCTGTGTTTCTAATTTGGGCAAAACTGAATACTGAGCATGATACAGAAAAATAATTGAAACGGATAATTGAGATAGTTGAGGTGTAGAAATACAATGGACACAATATTTCTGGAGTGGTAAACAAAGAGACAAAGCATTAAAAGTCAACTGTTGAACTTTCTAAGAATTGGTTACCTGAAAGATAATCATAACCACAAGCTTTTGTACACTTTTTGATTCGCTGATCTTCTCTGTCTTTATCTGTCTGGGGGCTAAAAAACAAATTTACTTCCAATAGCGGTTCTAATCGAAAAATGTTGCACATTTCCAACACCCGAACTTCATTGATGGAAGAATTCATCCCATTTCATCACAGTCTTGAAAAACGACTTACAATTTTAAAAGTAAAGGGTGGATCCATAATTTTACGTACAATCTACAACTATGCATTTTCTTCAATATTCATAATTACCTAGATATCGAGTTGGGTCAATACGTCAATCGTTTTCTTTAAGACTGACTTCTTTAAAAATGTAACTTTCATGTTAGGTCCAAACTAAACCAAGAAATATGGCCTGAAATGCAAAGTATAGAGTGCAATAAAATTATTGAACCACCCGAATATATCTAACTTATGCACATCCTAGTTGCTGCTTCGCGAACAACGAGTTAGTCCCGTGAATATATATTATTAATTGTTTTCACTTTTCCTGTTGATGACGGTCGTGTGGCACTATCATACTATACATATAGGATCGAGGCATTCTTCGTATACCTCTCATCAATCGCGTATTTCGTACACATCTCACGGCGATCTTCTCGGTGGAATGACAAAAGAAAGTCGTTTACGCAATCGAACTGCGCGAAACACCAATCATTCAACCGTGCCCCCTCCGAATGCAACTAATCTCTGCTACGCCGATACTAACCATAAGGGACAACGCGATTTCGTAAGTAAAACAGCAGCTTTCACATCTTTCCCTTAGGCACATCTAAACGAACTGGAATTCTTTTTCTTTCCAGGACATGTCACAAGACTGCACAGATGAAGCAGGCAAAATTAAACACAACGACAATCCTTTCATAGAGCCTACTCAAACGCAAACTGTTGTAGATATGAAAGGTAACTGCATGTCCTAAATTTGTTTTAAGACAAAATCCGAAATTTATCCAAGCGATCGAACATGTTTGTTTTGTCGGCGTCGAACATTCCCTTATGTTAACCTCAACGACGTGTAAAATCGTGCAAAAACCAACTAAATCGACGTCGAGCAGGCAAACTAATTCGATCACTTGAACGGTGCGTTCCTGAGTCTAATGATTGATTTTGATTTTTTAGACGTAATGGTGTTGAACGATATCATCGAACAAGCTGCTGGTCGGCATAGTAGAGCTAGTGAGCATGGAGGTAATTTAAAATGTGTTTTATTACATACGTCCTTGTGTATATATATTTTATTGCCAAATGAGACATTTTTATCATGTAAATATCAAATTGATCTACTGGTACTGATTGGTATAATAATTTGATTAATCCATTGTTTGTCTTAAGTTATGTTATGCTATTTTCCACATAAGTAAGATTATTGATGTCCTTGCCCCTGGAGATGGGATACCGGGTGAAAGAAAGAACCGAAAGGCGTCAAAAACCTGTTTTTGTTGCAAAAACTGGTTAAAATACTCCTGCTATGGAATATTGAACAACATTTTCAAATTCATTAAAAACCATGTTTTGCTCATTCTATTCGATCAGATAGATTGTCATCCAATCATCTTTTGATAATGTTTGCTCACAGTCTAGAAAATTGATAAATACATAAAGTCAAGTTTTTGTTAAGCAACGCGAAATAAAGCGAAATAAAGTGGTCTTATTTAACCGATTTTTGTCTTCCATTTAGGAAACATTTTGCTCCTTAAAAGAAGTATTTTAAGAACTTTATGATTTTTTCATTCAGGGTTTTGATTATATATTGTTTTTATTAAAATGGTTTTAAATTTTTTTCTTCTTGGCGTAACTACCATCATGATCATGTCTGGTGAGCGAGGTGGTGAGCCTCAACGCTGATGGGTCGATTTTCTAGGCGGTGGTACCGCTCGGATGTCGCGGACTTCCTATTTTTAAAACTGTATTATGTGAATAACTTGCAAAATTTTAGGCATTTGAAGACCTGTTAGTTGATATTACATGTTTTGTCGCCTTTCGTCATTCGTGAGTTGATTTCAGCAACGGAACTGAAATTTTTAAACATTGCTTATAAATTGTTGATTTCATCAATCATTCACACACCATTGAAAGCTTTCATTCTAAGCTTGAAAAACATGAAACGGGATTTCAGTTATTCTACTCAAAGAAATCTTGAACATCATTATATGAAACATGTAATTACAAATTACCTATAATAATAATACTTTAAGCCTTAAATTAAAAAGTTGTTTTAACGGATTTATAAACTTTTCAAATTCATCAAATAAACGTCGTCATATTAGAATTTCAAAAAGTATTTTTCAATCCATGATATTTTCTGTTTAAAATGAATGCTAGGATGGACATATCAAAGAATAAATAAACGTCACTATGGAAAACTACTTCCTCCCAAGATCGATGGAAAAGAGGTCGCAGCATACTATGCAACGAATCACAACCGTGAACCCCTGGTCACAGCTTTGCGCAACCGCATGCGGTTGCGTTTTTTCCCATGGGAGAGATAGGAGCTGTCATGGGCTGTCACCGCAGACGCAAGACCTTGCGGTTGCTGTACTAAAAAATCAAACGAGTTTGATTCTTGCCGCAGACTCTTGCGTTTTTATATGTCAACAGTAAATTTTGTTCCTAGTAGACTTTAATGAGATTGTATGCTCATATAAGTGGTATATTCAAACATTAAAGTATTATTTTTGGCAAAAAGCTGTGCTCGTTTGACAGATCAAAAACGCAACCGCATGCGGTTGCGGAAAGCTGTGACCACAGGTTGAGACATTGTTTGACAGTTGGTTGGAATTTTGTTTACTTCTTACCACTTTTACTTTTTTACTTTTTATTTTTGTCGGTAAAAGAGTAAATGAGGCCCCTGCTTTAGTTTTTTCGGTCGTGGCAAGGGGTGTACCCTTGTACGTCGATATACAGTGACCGGCAGGAAAAAGTGCCCACTTAGAATTTTGTTGATTTTCGCTCAATATTTTTTTCTCAATCCATTTAAATATACTGCAAGTATTTTTTTTCGTATATTGATTTACATATTTCATATGAGATCCACTAATGAGTAAGCGAAAACAAACGTATTTTGATTTTGAGAAAAAAATAATAAAAAAAGTATCTAAAAAAACCGTGACAAGAAAAAGTGCCCACTTCAGTTATTCATTATCATACATCAAAATAAGAAATAATAAATGCATTTTGATATTTTATGTGTTCTCTTTTAGCTTTTAGAACCTGCTGAAGGCGCTTTGGCATGCTTTCTACTAGGATTTTTAGTTTTTGGGGATTTTATTCTTCTCAAGCGCGCATTAGAGCATCAAAATTGTCGTTTTTATTCGATACATCAGTTTTGGCCACCCTGGCATCGAGAACTGCCCACAAATTCTTAATCTCCGGGCTCTGAGGAGGCCATTTCAACAGTTTTGTCCGACAAGACGGGAAGAAAGACTTCGTCTTCTTGGCAGTATGTCGAACTTGGCCCCACCGGGCTGCGTGGAACTTGCCCCCGCCGGGAGAACGAACTTCTCTTCAAGGCCCGTCAGGATCAGTGAAATCTCCAGATTTTGTTGCAGGATGTTTATGTGTATGTTGTAATCTGCAGTTTTAACACCGTTAATGTTCCCAAGGCTCCCCACTCCACTGGACGAAAAACAACACCAGACCACCATATTGCCTCCTTCATGGCATACTGTGCCCTGGATGTGGCGAACCTGCAGCATTGCCTTCTTCGATCTGCGCTGTATACGTTCATACCATCTTCGATTAAAAAGTTCATATTTAGATTGGTTAGACCACAGAACCGTTTACCAGGATTCCAGAGGCATAGCACCATGTTCCTCAGCGAGCTTAAGACGCTTGGCCTTATTGGTCATGCTCATATAAAGAAGCCTCTTAGCAAGTCTGCTCTGTAACCCGTATGCAACAAGCCGACGACGGATAGTTCTTTCGAAAACTGATGAGTGAAGTGTTTCCATGACCTCTCTGACAGTTACTTTTGGATTTTTTTGATCTAACGAATGATCTTAGTGTCCATGCGTGCATCTGTTTTGCACATGTCTCCCCTACCAGGGCGATCCGCCTACGTTTAAAATTTCATTGTGATTTTTCCTACCGCTGCCTTGTGGATTTCGTGCTTTGAATGAATTACTTCAATGTAAATGAGTGTCATAAAACATATTTTATGCAAGGTAATTTCTTGTAACACTCAAATTAATGAGATACCAAAACCTGATATTAACAAATTGTATATCTACAACCAAATATGAATTAAACACGTGATCATACATGTATAAATATCGGAAATGGTGCTAACAAACCTAAAAAATATTAAAACGCAATAAATTGGTTAGCCCTCAATGGAAAAGTTTATGCAAAGCTCTAATTTTAAAAGTGGGCACTTTTTCTTGTCACTGTTTTTTTAGATTCCTTTTTTTATTATTTTTTTCTCAAAATCAAAATATGTTTGTTTTCGCTTACTCATTAGTGGATTTTATGTGAAATATGTAAATCAATATACTAAAAATACTTGCAGTATATTTAGTTGGATTGAGAAAAAATTATTGAGCGAAAATCAACAAAATTCGAAGTGGGCACTTTTTCCTGCCGTTCACTGTACCTGAGTATGCAATAGGTGGTACATCAATTCATAAATTTCGACCTACGAGTATTTGAACCGTTGTGTGTACCGTCAATTTCGGCTACGCAATCAACCTAGGGATGCGGCCCCGGCGGCAAAATCAGCATGCTTTCTCGTTCTGTCCAATTGACAATTGATACCACCAGAACGAGAAAGCATGCTGATTTTGCCACCAGGGGGTATGAGGGCCCCCCCTTATTTCTCAAAATTATAATAAACTCTCTTTTTCGGTAGGCCTAGTGCAGAACGCTCACTCCCTGCGGGCGCGCCGCCGTTTCCAAATCATTTCTACGGCTAAACTCATTGTTTCATGCTGTCCATCATGTGTGGTATAATTTGCAAGGGAACTTGATGTGTAAAAGTATATTAACGTACATTCAACCTTCACTGCGTGATTAGTTTATATCGTTATGTGCTTTTAAGCGAACTATTATACCTTTATTAGACAAGGAATGTATCTCAAATTTTTCTAGAAGTTTTCTGTCTAACGCGTTTGACAGATACATTCCTTCCTCAAAATCGGAACCGGGCACGACCGGGTCCGATTTTCGTTCGACTGGAATTTAGATGTCAAAGTGGCGATTTGTTTACTATTTGCACTGTTGTTTGTAACAGATTTTGTACGTTACTCTAGGATGAACAATACGCTAAATTCAAACATGAAAATGATGAAATAACTGCAAAACCTATTTTGTGGAACTTTGCGTTATTACACGAGCGGACATCATTTTTATTTCAAACGCCCTACCAGAGTCTACTTTGGCAGTAAAAGTTTAGTTGGCGTAAAAAAAATGCATTAGCGTTCAAAAATTCGAAAAGAATGCATGTGTTGCGCCTTGCATAGCTTCAGGCGCTTAATGTGAACAAGTAGGAAGACCTGGATGCAGACCAGGGCCTCATTTACCCTTTTACCGTTTACATCCAGTAGCATGTGGCGGGTGTCTAGTTACAGCGTTGACAGCACACCAAAATGATGTAATCGGATGAAAACCGATACGGCTTTTGGACCCCGTATGGGGTCTCCTGACGGCAAAATGTTAATTTCGAGAATCATGGCGACCAAAAGGATCCATAACTTCACACAGATATTTAGTTGTTATCCGCGAGACCATTGGCACTGTGATCCAAAATTTTTAGAATTACCTATTTCGTTTAAGAGATTTTTGCGAAGATCTCCCACAAGTATGCAAGTATGTTTCTAAACACTTTTTAAACCAACCGTCAACAATAGATCAGGCCGGAGCAGAAAATAGATTTGACCCGACCTGTCTTTGAATCGATCTTGCTTCCTCCATGCTATCGTGAAAATGTTTTTCTTTAACATTTCAAATAGCTAAGTAAACCACATTATCACATATTTTGCAAAATTATTTGTTTATCAACTGGCGATGGGTGTAACCACATTTTACCCATATATTTTAAAAATAATTTTTTGCTCGTTTTTTAAAGCTCATCACACTAACTGAATTTTTTTGTCAAATTTGTAAAAACATATATGTTTATTTGTTTTATAATAATAAATAGTCAAACGGTCACATTTCTAACAAAGTGTAATTCAATAATAATTTATTCATCTGTCGTTTTACCGTCTTTGGTTTTTGGGTCTATTTGTTTGTATTGATTTTATGTTTAAAATGTCTTTGTAGTGTTTGTGAATATTCAGTGTAATATTTTTATAATTCTCTTTTTTATTTTTATAACATTGTTTCGATAGACTGTACTAACTGTTTCCTGCAATTTTAGTAATATTTCATTTCATTATTAATATTTCACATCCCAATATGTGTTCTAATAAATTGTGTCCAAAATGTAGGTTGCCCGCAAACTCCTAGACTCCACTTTCTTGTGTTTTATTTATCTTTTTTGGGGGGTTAATAAAAAGATTTCTATCCGTATGAATAATGCCTACCATGGTACAGTAAACTCATCCAACGTAAGATTTTAATCGTTTTGAATAAACAGACAAAAGCAAGTATTTTAGTAGTATAGTTGTACCACTCATGGAATGTTTGCGTAGAATGTGTTGTTTTTAAGTTTTAAATTGACCACTATGCCACCAAGCACAAAAAACAAACACTAGTAGCTCATGTATACTTAAAATTTAACGAATATTGCTATGATATAACTATGATTTTTTTATGTTCAATGTAATACGATAAAATGGTACAATAAAACTATTTTTTTGAATTTGTTGGCAGCATAGTGTTCGCTATTTGCACGAAACACCTCGTTAAAGTAGAATAGAGTTAAGTTATATTACTTATTGGGTATACACAGATAACAGATCTTG
Source organism: Anopheles ziemanni (assembly GCF_943734765.1). NCBI lineage: Eukaryota > Metazoa > Arthropoda > Insecta > Diptera > Culicidae > Anopheles > Anopheles ziemanni. The sequence continues at coordinate 47,554,374 of NC_080705.1, read as the reverse complement.
AAATGTATAGCACCAAGTTTGTCAAACGTAATGTTTTGATTTCAGTTAGTTATTTAATGATTTTCGTATGACCGACTAGTTTGATTTATTTGTCCATTCCCCAGGGTTACAACTTTCTTTAACAACAAGTCCAATAATAAATAAACGACCTTTAGCTACGCTAAACTACAACGGTAAATGCTGTATTATTTGACAAAACAGCTTGATAAGATGTGATCTAAATGTGTAGTGAACAACAGACAATTTACGCCAACACCAGTTTTGACATGGTTTTATCTAAGAAAGCAAACCAGTAGTGACTAGAATAAAATTAAGTTCTTACTTTTTCTTAGCATATCATTCAAAAAATGGTAATAGTTGCGTATCCTGGTGCTAGCAGCATTTATTTTTGCAGCTTATATACATTACAACAGCTTGAAAAACAGATCATGAATACGTGCAGTACTATTAGGAACTATCACATAAGCTTCATACTTTGAACGTTTCAGTTTCTTATATGTTTACAGTGAAAGTAACTATGATTTTTTACTGAAATCGGAAACCCCTGAAACATATAGTATCATTTTTAGCACGCTTGATTTCACTGTTTTGCCGCTTGAGCATTTTACTAAGAGAGAGCGCAATATATCTAATTGATTACATGGTAGAATGAAAAAAACAGCACATCGAAAATAGCACCATGCCATGCTACTCATAGTAATTATCGTATGCTGTAATGCTATGCCATACTGTCTAGTTTAAAATTATTAATAGGTAATAGTCAACTAAACTTACGGTTGTGAAAAGTAAGATTTTTAAATACGAAACAATGTTAGAAGAGAAAAGTTAAGAATGTTATGTTAGAACATCAAATTACGTAGGGTTTCGAAAAACATATAACGCAAGCTATTATTCGCATTCCAATTGTATCCGGTTGGTATTGTTCCATAAAAATTAAATAGAATTGTATATGTCACTTGTGGCTTTGCAATAACATTTTTGAAACATTATTTTCGGAATTATAATTACATGTTACCTTTATTAAATTAGACTTTAGATTAACAACTTCTATATTAGATTTCGAATATAATAGTTAGATAGCTTTTTTAGAATATATCACAATAATTCAAGACAAGGCGCATTCAATCGGACAAAGAGATCTTCGAAATTCAAATATACCAGTAATTCCCCCAAATGTATTGACTTACGCAAATGAAAAACAAAAGTCAATTATTTCTAACCCCTTTATTGAAACTCCTATTAAATGGAGCAAATACAAGTTTATAACAAAAAAGAAAATACAACACAATTGAAAGTGAGTCGAAGCCCGCGCCACTAATGCTCGCCTCCGATGTTCAGTCTCTGTTTATTACTTCCCCACAGAGGACGACGACGAGGACGGTCCCACGCTCAAGGATAAGGCCATGGAGTTCCTAATGAAGATAATTGACATCTTCTGCGTCTGGGACTGTTGCTGGGTTTGGTTAAAGTTTCAAGAAGGTGTAGCTTTTATAGTGTTTGACCCATTTGTGGAGCTATTCATTACGCTCTGCATCGTGGTGAATACGTTATTCATGGCTTTAGATCATCACGATATGGATCCCGACATGGAAAAAGCGCTCAAGAGTGGCAACTATGTAAGTAATACCAGATCTAACTCTTGTTGACTGAGACTTTTTCGCGTATTAAACGAGAATGGACTCGGTGAGCATTTTATTGTGTTTAACACATCTCATTTCAATTTCAGTTCTTCACTGCAACCTTTGCTATCGAAGCATCTATGAAACTTATCGCCATGAGTCCTAAGTACTACTTTCAGGAAGGTTGGAACATCTTCGATTTCATAATTGTTGCGTTGTCCCTGCTAGAGTTGGGACTAGAGGGAGTACAAGGATTGTCAGTATTACGATCGTTCCGTTTGGTAAGTATTAAGGCACCCATCTCTACGACTTCGGTAACACGAGTATAAAAGATAGAGTGAAATTCCACGAGACAACTATGACAGGAACTCATTACACAGGTTTAAGGGGTTTAAGATTCCATGACATATGCTGGTGTTGATTATGATGATAAACAATGTTTACAACCTTCAGCTATTTATTATATCAACGCTGATGCTTTCTTCCAATGGAGATTCTCAATCCACGGTACTCTTGCAATTGCAGCTGAGAGTGTTCAAACTGGCAAAATCGTGGCCCACGTTAAATCTGCTCATCTCTATCATGGGTCGGACGGTTGGTGCTCTAGGCAATTTAACCTTCGTCTTATGTATCATCATTTTCATCTTTGCCGTCATGGGGATGCAACTTTTTGGCAAGAACTACACAGGTAGTGTAAAACGTGCCCCTAAAGTTGCAACAGATGTTTGGACTAGTGATCCAAAATATTCTTAATGCTATCTTCTTTACACTCTCCTTCTCTCTTTCTATCTCTCTTTTGCTCTCTACATATAATATATTTATACATTCGTGAATAAAAATAAATATCTCTACAACATACTGCTATCGCTGAGATACTCTCTATACTTCTATCTAATCTTCCAAACTTTGGTAAATTTTAGACCAGCTTAAGCTTTGCTCTGTAATCCGCACCATAGAAAACTGAAACTGACATTCACCTCTCGATTGACATAAAATATGGCTCCACGAGAACACGTTCAAAATAGTGATTCGTTCGCCGGTTGTCAGAGAACGAGAAAAGATTGAAATAAGACCAGAGCTGTGCATTGATTGCCTTTTCGCGTGCTTCGCATCACCAGCGCTCGTTAGTGAATTTATTTAGTGCTTAATATATTTACCCCTGCATCGATTTAAAATGAGTTTTTAGCATAATAACCAAAATTAAAAAAACGAAACACTCGCAGGCTCTGTTAGCAGAGATGTCATGGAAGGAAATAATATATTTGAAAAAGGTAGTTGGCTGAACTATTTCCATACCACTTAGTGACCATCACGAAAAACCAATGATGGAATGCGAAAGCTTCAACTCGTGTGATAGAAATATGCATAACTTTACTAGCTGTCTTTTTTACTACTTCTCTTTTTCTCTTTTTTCATTCTCTTTTTTAATTTTTTTATTGTTTAACTATTCACTTCTTTAAAACATATAAATCACAATACTTAAATACTCTGGTATCATAACCGGATCGCCTACGCAAATACAATTGTGATTAAATGACCTAGCTTCGAGTCTTCAAGCTTGCTAAATCGTGGCCAACACTGAACTTACTCATTTCCATCATGGGCAGAACGATGGGTGCGTTAGGTAATCTGACGTTCGTGCTCTGCATTATCATATTCATCTTTGCCGTGATGGGGATGCAGCTTTTCGGAAAGAATTACTTAGGTAAGTATGGCGACCACAGGTGCCGTCAACACTTTAAAGCGTATACCAGCGGTACACAGGATCACAATAAATCGATTTGGCCAACGACAAAAAAACATTAGTCACATAAAACTAAATTTAAGTTTTATTGAGATAAGGTTAACATGTTAAACAGCGCATGAACCTATACTATACTATACTTTGGTAGCAAACTTGTTCGTAAACTGCTAGTACGTATGGTTGCTAGCATTTTAAACAGCAGAATGCTTTCCCATTAGAATCTAGTAGGGTCTTTGTTCATGTCGTGCTAACTTATTCTTATTAAATTAAGATGGCCACTTATTACGTTAAGATGGCCGCAAGAGATTTTGCATTTATATAATGTAAATATTTAAAGGTAGAGTATAGAAAAAATAGTCAAATTTGTATTGACATCGACTGAACTATGCTTGCTAATTAGCAAATCCATTCATTCACTGTTGCAAAACCCAGTGTATTATTTGTAACCCAAAATAAAATTATTTTGAAAGTTAACATTCCCATTCGAAAATGCCTTCTATTTCTCAATACTTTGTTGTATAAGGATCTAGAAAATATAAGTATCAAAAATGATCAGCAAAGTAAACAAATGGGAGTACTTTGGTCTGTTTTTACAAATAATACATCGCGCTTTTAAACACTAGTTATCAAAATTGCAGCAAACAAACTCTATAAATTAATATTAGCAAAGTGCCTAGCAAATAGCTTATAAGATTAGTAGCTTGCAAAATACCTACTATAAGCAGCATTAGCTTTGCGTTAAACTTCGTATATTAACTGGCTTATGTGATTGACTACATTTTTTAAACAATAGAACCGGCGGGCAAACATCTTATATTATGCATATTGTTTTCTTTATTTACTCCTGTCATCCCATGTTTTTAGACAATATGGATAGATTTCCCGACGGCGATCTGCCCAGATGGAATTTCACAGACTTCATGCACTCCTTCATGATCGTGTTTCGTGTACTATGTGGAGAGTGGATCGAATCAATGTGGGACTGTATGCTCGTCGGAGATGTGTCATGCATCCCATTCTTCTTAGCCACTGTGGTAATTGGAAACTTGGTGGTGAGTAACTGCAACGTGAGATGATAGCACTTGTTCAGATTATAAATAGACACCTTCATTGCAGGTACTTAATCTTTTCTTAGCTTTGCTTTTGTCCAATTTCGGATCATCATCACTCTCTGCACCAACGGCAGATAACGAGACAAATAAAATCGCTGAAGCGTTTAACCGAATTTCCCGCTTCTCTAACTGGATCAAAATGAACATAGCGAATGCACTAAAGTTTTTCAAAACTAAGTTAACAAGTCAAATTGCGTCCGTGCAGCCAGCAGGTGAGCAGCACAATCATCTCTCTTGGATTTGGAAAGAAGGTTATTATCCACTTGCACCTAACGCTACGCTACTACTATCTTTGTCTGTCCTGTTGGCCATGTAACTAATACTACCTAATCCCTTACAGTAACAACCAAAACTAATTTGTTCATTGTACTTGCCGTTACTTCTCGTATATGTGTGCCATTTTGCTAGGGGACGACAAACTAAACACAACTGTTATAAAAATGGTTATATAACATATTTCTAAGTGGGTTCCACACTCGGTTGGTGGAATCAGTTAAATGAGGATCCATACGAAACCGCTCAAGGTCTAATGTCAATCTGTGCCAAAATGAACATACGACTTCAATCAAATACTTCTGGTTTCAGCCAAACAAAAAGTGAATTTGAAGTATGTTTAACACCATTCTCCCACTGGTAGCATTTCAAACGTAGTGTAATGAGAATGACAAGAAAGCAATATTAATCTGAAACGTGTTTAAACATAGTTTGTCGATCCCTGCCTTATGCTATAATCAATTGATTGTTTTTCTTCACCAAAAAGGTTGTACAAGATTCCCAATCATTTGTTTCCAACCTTGTCCACTGTACGAATTAATAGGACGTTTCCTTAAGCCCAGTATAGACAGTATGCAAGCCAAAGTGGATTCTACCCTTCTATCCTGCTCAGTTTTAAATATATTTAGTTTACTGCTCGTTTGTTAGTAACATGTTTGTAGTACACTTCAGCAATTAGTTATCACCGAATCACAGCAAACATTCATAAACGCTTTTTTACCATTTGTCAAGGGATGAATTTGCAAATTACTTAAAGCCAAGTTTGGTTAGATTTCATTGCAATTTGCTTTTCCTCGTAAATTTCGATAAAATCCCAAATGAAGCTCCCCCGTCGCCGCATCGTCCTCATTTTTTAAACGTTTGCGTCTGAAAGTTATGCAATAGGTGGCACATAAATTCAGTTTGAATATTTGCTGAAGCTAAGAAGCTGTAATGATTTGAACTAATTGGTTAAACTGAGCAAGATGGACATCATAAACCAATGAGATGGACTCAAGAAATGAGTTTGAAACGGCGGCGCGCCCGCAGCGAGCGCAGCGAGCGGACTGCGCTAGGTCTATCGAAAAAGGAAGTTTGTTATAAATTTGTGAAATAAGGGAGGCCCGTGGGCCCCCCTCATACCCCATCCCTAGGTTGATTGCGTAGCCGAATTTTCAAAATCTGATGCAAGTATTGCATTCAGGATACCATAACCTATTGGAGTTAAAGGTCACCATAAACCTATTGGAGTTCATGTTGTACATCCTTTCCAGTATAACCATAATCTTTAATTAAACGAGACATTCAATTCAAACGGTCAACACAACGGCATTTGTTTCACCCATTACATACCTTTTAGGTTCATCCGCGCATCATGAAATATAAAAATTATTGCACGTATATATGTACGTATATGAGTGTGTATTTAAATACATGTGTGTGTGTGTGTGTGTGTGTGTGTGTGTGTGTGTGTGTGTGTGTTTGTGTGTGTGTGTAGTATTAAAGCATTTCCTGCTAACACATAGTGTTTGCTTTACTTAGTTTAGTATAACACCACGATTGTATTATGGTCATGTGAATTGGTTACGAATCGATAGCAGCAGTCATCGTTTCTTATTTGTGTTGGTTGAGTAGCGTGTTATTCAGATGTTTCATGTGGATTCTAAATCACCAGGTATAAAAATATGAAATACGAGGAGAACCCGCGACAGCCGAGCGGTAGCGCCGGTTAGAAAATCGGCCCATGAGCGCCGGGGCTCACCACCTCGACGGCGTGGGTTCGAATCCCAACCGAGACCGGACCCTCCCCTGTACGAGAGGACTGACTATCCACGTAAAACAGGGAAAAAAGTCTCGTAAGCCCTTAACGGGCAGGCAAGACCAAGAGGTCGTTACGCGAAGAAGAAGAAGAAACATATGAAACCAGATTTCCATTGGAAATTTATTTCCACAGTGTGGGTACATTCACCTTCGTATAACCATTTGTGGCATTACTTCTTTTGGAATGGTTTGAAATTTTTACTAGTCGTAGATAAGGCTATATTCCCAATGTTTCCCAAATGGACTGATGATTTGCTATTTATTCAATAAAAGCCTTCGTTAGGTCTTTGGAGATTACTTAGATCTAGGCTACAGTGTAATAACTGATCGGTCCCCTTCATTGCCCCACAACAATCGTGTTTTATCGTTTGAAATTCTACGGATTCATATTTATAACCTAACATAATGGACTTAACAAGATCATAAAATTGGAATTCGTAGCATCTAGTTTCTAATGGCTAAAGAGTATGTATGTGACTCAGTCCCTTGTAGTGTGGAAGATGAGTAGAAAAATTTTACTGTACATGTCTGCAACATCTGCGACACAGTTCAATATAGTGTGTACATAATATGTTCAGTCTTAAGACCGTGTTACATTATCTTTATTTGAATCAAAGTATACACCAGCATCCTGTACTGTGAAAGTAGACATTGAAAGATTCATATGTTGGAGAAATGATCCCGTGTTTTTGTCGTGTTTGTGTTTTAAACGTGTTGTTATAAGTACCTGTTCTGATCACATATGACCCAACACAGTTGATTATCTCAATTTCTTCTTTTCATTTTATCTATTATTCTTCCATTTTTTTGCAATATCAATTACAAATGAATGAAACACATGAAACGTATGAACTTGGCAATCTGATCATGTGAAACTTTTGACGCACCAATTCTCCGGCATTTACGATTCGATGGACGTGGAACGATGCCCAATCATTGATAACCATTCCAACATCATATACAATCCGGCATGCCATCATCCATTTGAACGGGGGTCACATGAAAATTTAAAAATCACCACGACACACAAAAACACGTTAGGAAAAGGGGTATGTCCATGTATATCTGCAGAGCATGGTGAAAATGAGCTGGAACTTACTCCAGATGACATACTGGCTGATGGGCTGCTGAAAAAGGGAGTCAAGGAACATAACCAGCTGGAAGTGGCCATAGGCGACGGCATGGAGTTCACAATTCACGGGGATCTCAAGAATAAGGGCAAAAAGAACAAGCAACTCATGAACAATTCGAAGGTACGTACATTGTTGTTTAGTCTAAACCATTTTTGCACCTTCCAATCCTGAATCCAATGAATGTTATGATAACCCCTTTGTCACCATCCTGTTTCCAAGTAAGCTGAATATACTCAACCAACCTAAATGATCCCTAACATGCTCTTTTGCCATTAAGCCCAAAACCAACGAAACGTTAAATGAACCGTTGAACTCATTTTCTGTGTCTTATGTTTCGATGATTAGGTGATAGGCAATTCTATTAGTAACCATCAAGATAATAAATTAGAACATGAACTGAATCATAGAGGCGTGTCCTTGCAGGACGATGATACTGCCAGTATTAAATCTTACGGTAGTCACAAAAATCGCCCATTCAAGGACGAAAGCCACAAAGGCAGCGCCGAAACTATGGAAGGCGAAGAAAAACGTGATGCCAGTAAGGAAGACCTCGGAATTGACGAAGGTAATCTTTAACCAAAAGACTGGCTTGTTGAAAATGTAGTGGATATTTCAATCCATTTTTCCTTTTTCAGAACTAGATGATGAAGGTGAGGGCGAAGAAGGTCCCCTAGACGGAGAGCTCATTATACACGCGGAAGAAGATGAAGTGATAGAAGATGCACCTGCTGATTGCTGCCCAGATAACTGCTACAAAAAGTTTCCGATTCTTGCCGGAGATGACGATGCCCCTTTCTGGCAAGGCTGGGGAAACTTGCGTCTGAAAACCTTTCAGCTTATCGAGAACAAGTATTTTGAGACTGCTGTTATTACTATGATTTTGCTTAGCAGCTTGGCTCTGGTAAGGTTGCGGTAAACTGTGAAGCAACATGAATTTAATCTGTTCAATCCCTCTGCAGGCCCTCGAAGATGTACATCTTCCACAGCGACCAATTCTTCAAGACGTCCTGTATTACATGGATAGAATATTCACAGTCATTTTTTTCATAGAGATGTTAATCAAGTGGTTAGCTTTAGGTTTCAAAGTATACTTTACTAATGCTTGGTGTTGGCTTGATTTTATAATTGTCATGGTAAGTTACATAATCTACCGCCTTTATAGTACCGTTGACTATTCTAACCCTTAAAGGCAAAAAGTTGTAGTACAAAATGGCAAACAGTTTCTGAATTAAAATTTCAAACCTCATTTTTTAGGAATTGTAGCTTGTTTAAATTCAATACACAGACGAAAAAGAGAACTGTCTTTACTTTTTTTTGTAATTTTGATAATAGTGAGCAGCTCGGCACTGTTTCGTTGTCGATTTTTATTTTAACAATAGTGCGCTCATTAAGACGTTGACTGCCAAGCGTTTATAGCACACTTTTTTAGAACAATCTTTTTGAATTTAATTTGTTTTAAACATTTATTAAACCAACCATTTTGAAGGCTAAGCTAAAACTTAGCTTCCTAACGAATTGATATAAAATATTACTATAATTTTTATGTTGCATTTTCATTGATTCATGAGTCAAAAACTTTTTAGAACTGAGTTTTGCTGTCACGTACTTTTGGGTGACATGGTAGTCAACGTGTTAAATCTGAGCAAACTTTTATCTTTATTTGTCAGTTTTGAAACTTTCCAAACAATCTAGGTCCTTAAGGGTTAAAAAAACTGCATCAGTCTCAACACTTGATGCAACATATTCCGATAAACTAAGAATATTTTCACCTCATACCTGTACCACACACTGCATTGGGTATAAAATACACAAACATCATAATCATACTTAAAATAAATATAATCTTGCTCTGTGGCCCCAAACTAATGACACCCACAGTGAGCCCTTTGTAAGGCTTCGGGAGGAAAAAAATCACCTCATTCGACGAATTTATTTATTAAATTTTTCACGGTCGGTTGTTTCATTTTATCGGTTACCATCCGTTGCCTCAATCTTTCTTTAGCTATCGCTGATAAATCTTGCCGCCACATGGGTAGGAGCGGCGGATATTCCAGCTTTCCGTTCGATGCGTACGCTTCGCGCCTTACGCCCGCTTCGTGCCGTTTCACGATGGGAGGGTATGAGAGTAAGTACCAAGTGTCTTGGTTAACTTGCCGTATCGATCTTTGGTGGAAGGCACATTGTGGCTTGATGGCGAACTTCGTAACGAAGCAATGTTTGTGAAAGCTATCTCGCGTCTGTTGTCACTTGGCCTCAATAATTTATTATTTGTTCCAAACTGTACTTCCTTCATTTTTCTCCCTATATCTTTCAATCTAGCTGTTTGACCGGCCTGTTTCCTCTTTATCTATCTACCGTGTATAATAAAACCTCTCTATTAAGCCTCTCTATTAAACAAGTAATACTTGTTACCTTGTTGAGACGTTTTTGTTGAAGGTACCAGAGATGCTCTCTAAATTCATTCATATAACAAAATCTTTGTATGGATTGGGTTTAGAATTTGAATGTATGTCACTTTGTTACAGTCCACAGCTGTACTTGTATAAAATGTGTAGTGTTTTCTAATTATATTTTGGTATTCAATATTTGTACACTAATACCGGTTATCATTTAATTTCATCGAGACACATATTTTAGTTGCTATGATTTCGTTTCATTTCGGATGCAGTTACTATAACAGTTTTTCTATAAAATCAACTGGCTTATTGTTTCACGAGTTTTATTTATTTATATAATTACAGGAACATCATCCATTATCTTTATAACACTCTGTTATCACTTTATTGCCCTATGACTGCAATCTTTGGTGTTGGTTCATTTTTGTTCTTTGAAGTAATTTGTATACTTTAACGGGAAATACCATACCATGAGTTGAGATTGACGGATGAACCCGAGAGACATTTTAACGTTTTTATTTTCTTTATAATTGAATAATTTATAATGAAAATGAAGTACACATGATGAATGATGTTCTTTTGGAATATTCTTTCCCATTTATCCTGATCCTTACAATTAAGATAAAAATTTCGACGAAGCTGTACAAAAAACCTACGATCATTTTGTTGTTTCAAAATGTGTGATTATATTTTCTTTAACTGTAATTCAAGCTTTGTCATTCAGATTGATGCAAGCAAAGGCTTTTATGTATAAATGCTATCGTTGCTACTGGTGTTGGCTTCGACTCTCGACGTTCCTACAGGAAATGCTTAACTGTGCATCGGTGTTTTTGGTTTTTAAAACTTTTGGTTTTTCAAAATTCTACTTAAACTCTTCAGTATCAGAATATTGGTTTGGATAGCTGTGATAGAAAATGGGGATAAATACGAAATAGATAGAAATTAAATAAAAAAAAGAGAATTTATGAAAAGTAACACCTACATTATCGGGTGCCATACATCTAATGAATTAGAAGAGGTTGCAACTACAAATGAGTCACATTACATGTTTACACACAATCATCTCAAATTCAGCTCATATAACCCATTTAAATTGGTGGCATCAACAGTTATGGACACTGAAAGGTTCACTGAATTCGCTACATACGGTTTACTCTACAAATTTGACCTATACTCTTCCTAGGTATCTTTGATAAACTTCGTTGCTTCACTTTGTGGGGCTGGTGGTATTCAAGCATTCAAAACCATGCGAACTCTTAGAGCCCTGAGACCGCTACGTGCCATGTCCCGTATGCAGGGAATGAGGGTACGTAACTCAATATGTAGCCATTGTCAATCTTAATTATTATTAAAGATATTTTAAAGACATCATAAATTAGTTCATGCATTAGCCTTTGATTATAATTACAAACACTCAATTTTTAAGTAACAATAACCCTGCTAAATTGCATTTAATACATTAAGATTTCCTCATAACGTTCATATTCACATTTAATAATTTTTTATTTTGCAAAAATATTAATAAAAATTATGTAGCTCCAACTAATTTTTACTATAATTACGCATTTTTTTAAACATCAAATACAGTAATCTGCAACATTGTTAGTATGATTTTTTGGACCGTATCGTAGATAACTGTTTTCAGCGCATTTTATAATGTAATTTCACTTGGCAATTTTAAAATTTCCTCAAAGCAACATTTTTTTAGAGGATACGGGTACAATGTACAGCAGTGTTATCACCACTTTTTCTGTTGAAGTATCTTTTTTCCTCTTCCTAGATTTTAAATAACAAAGTTGTCATTGTAATGTTCATTTAGTCTTACTGCCAGCTATTGGGTAGCTTTTGTTAATCAATCATTTCCAACGGCTTTTATTGCGTAGCAGTAAGTAAATGTTGTATAAAAGATGATTGATATCTGTTTCTGTATTTCACAACGTTTTTTTTTATGTTTGTTAATGACTTGTTATGTGTGACACATAGTTTATGTGCCCATTATGGCAGCACATAATGGGCTTAATGATTATTTTTAGCGGGTATATCTGTCACCATTGAAGGCCACCAAGTATAAAGTTACCCCATGAATATCATCATGCATCGCATTGTCATAAAGATCCGCACATCTATATGTTAAAACTGCTTGTGTAAAGTAAATGCTTGTCGCCAATGATTTGAGTTTAAAGCATTAATAATAGTGTCTGCTATCTTGCTCTTATGATGCAATTGTGCTAAATTTCTTATCTTCTCATCAAATAAAACTGTAATATAATTGAATATTTTTAATCGCATGGTGATAGCATATTACGTATGTCTTTAATTTACCAAATCTAGTGAATTTTAACCTTCTATGGAGTAACATTTCAAATCTGATATCAAACTTAGGTTGTCGTCAATGCACTGGTGCAAGCTATACCGTCCATCTTCAATGTGTTGCTGGTTTGTTTGATATTCTGGCTGATTTTCGCCATCATGGGTGTGCAGCTATTTGCAGGAAAATATTACAAGGTAATACAACGAGTTGACATAAATCCAACATATTATCACCGTGTTGTAATGTTTTTTTTTTTTTGCAGTGTCTGGACAGCAACAAAACAACAATATCTCACGAGATAATACCAGATAAGAACGCGTGCACGGCCGAGAATTATACGTGGGTGAATTCACCGATGAACTTCGATCATGTTGGAAAAGCATATCTGTGTCTATTTCAAGTCGCTACATTCAAGGGCTGGATACAAATAATGAACGATGCAATAGATTCGCGAGATGTATGTTTTTTTTTGCGAACCAAATAAGGACTGGATCACCAAACTTTTCTGTGTCTATTTTACAGGTTGATAAACAACCGATCAGAGAAACAAACATCTATATGTATCTGTACTTTGTGTTCTTCATCATTTTTGGATCCTTCTTTACGCTTAATCTATTCATTGGTGTGATTATTGATAATTTTAACGAACAAAAAAAGAAAGCCGGCGGATCGTTGGAAATGTTTATGACAGAGGATCAGAAGAAATACTACAATGCTATGAAAAAAATGGGATCCAAGAAACCACTCAAAGCTATACCCCGCCCGAGGGTAAGTGTATATATTTTTGAAACGTTGTATACAATCTCTTTGGTTTTATTGAATTATTGATTGAACTGCCTTTCTTCCAGTGGCGACCACAAGCAATAGTGTTTGAAATTGTAACAAACAAGAAGTTTGATATGATCATCATGTTATTCATCGGATTTAATATGCTCACAATGACTCTCGATCACTACAAACAGTCGGAAACATTCAGCGCCGTACTTGATTACTTAAACATGATCTTCATCTGCATTTTCAGCAGTGAATGTTTAATGAAGATTTTCGCTTTGCGCTATCACTACTTCATAGAGCCGTGGAATCTATTTGATTTCGTTGTTGTTATTCTGTCCATTTTAGGTAAGACACGATTTGAATTGTGGTTCTTGTTTTACAATTTCTCTAACTGAGTGTTCCTCACTGCATAGGTCTGGTCCTCAGTGACCTTATCGAAAAGTATTTTGTATCGCCCACACTCTTGCGTGTTGTCCGAGTGGCGAAGGTGGGTCGCGTTTTGCGCTTAGTTAAGGGTGCTAAAGGTATACGAACGTTGCTGTTCGCCTTGGCTATGTCGCTACCAGCGCTGTTCAACATCTGTCTGCTGCTTTTCCTTGTGATGTTCATCTTTGCGATCTTTGGAATGTCGTTCTTCATGCACGTTCAAGATAAGAGCGGCTTAGACGATGTGTACAATTTCAAAACCTTCGGACAAAGCATGATATTGTTGTTCCAGGTAGGTTTCTAGCCTAACCAACTATACAGGATAGCGTGTTTTGCTAATATGACACATTTACAGATGTCAACTTCGGCTGGATGGGATGGTGTACTGGATGGTATTATCAATGAGGAAGGCTGTTTACCACCCAATACCGACGAGGGATATCCTGGCAACTGTGGCTCAGCTACCATCGGAATCACATACTTGCTGGCGTATCTAGTTATCAGCTTCCTGATCGTCATCAACATGTACATCGCTGTCATTCTCGAAAACTACTCCCAAGCCACTGAAGATGTGCAAGAAGGTTTGACGGATGATGACTACGATATGTATTACGAAATATGGCAGCAGTTTGATCCCGATGGCACTCAGTACATTCGACTCGATCAGTTATCGGATTTCTTGGACGTACTGGAACCACCCCTGCAAATACACAAGCCCAACCGCTATAAGATAATCTCAATGGATATCCCTATCTGCCGGGGGGACGTGATGTTCTGCGTCGATATTCTGGATGCATTGACGAAGGATTTCTTTGCACGTAAAGGAAACCCTATCGAAGAAACGGCCGAGCTGGGTGAAGTGCAGCAGAGACCCGACGAGGTGGGATATGAACCGGTATCTTCAACCCTCTGGCGGCAGCGTGAAGAATACTGTGCCCGGCTGATACAACACGCCTGGAAGCGCTATAAACAACGCCACGGGGGCGGAGGCGCCGATGGTTCCGGTGATGACCAGCAATCGGATGCCTGTGATAACGGCAACGAAGGGGGCACGAGAAGTGATGACGACGGTAATGGAGGAGGTGGAGCTGGTACCGCAGGCAATGACACTGGGTCTCGTGCCGCAGGTACAGGTAGTATAGGAGGAGGCAGCACCACTCCTGGTAGTGGTAAGAGTAAAGGAATATTAGGAGGATCTCAGGCAAATGTAGGTATAGTGGATCATAGCTTATCACCTAAAGAGTCACCAGATGGAAACGGTGATCCGCAAGGCCGACAAACGGCCGTTCTTGTCGAAAGTGATGGATTTGTTACTAAGAACGGACATCGTGTCGTAATACACTCACGATCGCCCAGTATAACATCACGTACGGCAGATGTCTGAGCCAGGCCTCGCCCCCCTCTCTCGGATTCAGATTCCGAAGCACGACAGAAATAATATTAAAATGATTCTGAAACGTCGAAGCAAATTCATCACAGTTCCCAACTTCGCGCGAAGATATCAAACATACTTGACATGCTGATTGCAACTAGTGCCACGTGGTCATGAGCAATCGGCTGATAAAAATGTAACTTACACAAACGATCATTCAATGCGGTAAAAACCAAAAGGGTGTCCAGCTGGAAAGGGTAGCGGAAAACTGCTCATTTTACACATGAATATTCTTACCAAGCATAAATACTGGCAAAGGGACATACATTAACAGTGCTCAACCATTTTCGAGACAAATCAGAATGGCTCCGATCTGTAAATTATTTTCTTTTACGCAGGTGTGGACAACATTGACACTGCAAGTGGGTTATAATCGTCCAACTGTTGACGTTGCTAGTAACGTCTATTAGGAGCTATCAATTGTTCATTTCATTATCCTTGTTTATATTTGTTCTTCTGAGTCAGTTCTATACATGATGTCAGTGAAGCGAAACTTACTGGGAGTAATTTTAGCACCTAACACCTGCAACACCGATGTAGAGTACGGATCCTATTACTTTACGAAATTCAAGTAACGCCCGAAATTAGTTATGCTCGAAAGTAGTTTTGCATTGCTGCTGCTAACCTTTTTTGAAATTACGCGAAGTAAATAGGAGCGCTTTTTATAAATACAAAATTTTGTTTGTGAACAACATCCCATTTTGCTTAAGGTAATCGATATATCAAGTACAAAGTAGTCGTTCCTTACAACGGGGCATTTTTTTCTAACGTGTTAAACAACTTTATTGCATCATGTTATAGAACATATTCAGAGCTAGTAAAGAATCTATTCAAGAAAGAATAATCTGATTCCCCAGCTTTTTACTAAAATCAAGATTAACAAGTCATCGAGATCTGTGTCTCTAATATTACCTTAATGCCATGGAGTCTACTACGAACCAACCTCATTAGATGCGCATCATGGAATGTTAATGGGATGAAACATATTTAACATAACAGTTTAAAATTTAGATTAAATTGATTTCTTTTCAAAGCTTTGTTTGCTTTCGTTTTTTTCAATACAATCTTATCAATAAGTTTCTAACACAAAAAGTAAGTGACCATTGATCGAAAAATTCGGCTTGAAAAGTTTCAGCATTGGGACAGAGGCAATATTAATCAAATAATGTTGTTTAAAACATCCAACACACTTTCAAGTCAAAGGTACAGGCCAGATACTCGTAACTAAGATCAAAAGCAACCGAAGAACATGAGATGAAGAAAATGATGGGAGAAATTCATATAGACATGAAAAGCTCTGCAAACATTTAATTCTGCACACGGATATACATTTCAATCTTTTCACAAGCATTCACGCCGGAGTGTTGTCATTGGAATTTCTGATAAAGCAAGTTACTCTCTTGATCACTATGGCAGAAGAAGTCAGCTGAACCGTTCATGAAGAAAGATAATAAAAAGCATGCAATAATAATTATATCGTCAAACCAACCGAAGTACCAGTAGCAAAGCAAAAACAAGCTTGGCAAGTTTCATTATTGATATATTTCTGCGTGCAATCAAAAAAGCCACGAACAAAAACAACAACTTATCGAATCCAACATGAAACCTCAAAATACAGTGAGAGGCTGAGGTTGTTCCATGATTACTATTAAAAGCATAATCAGTTTGGTTGGCAAATGGGCACATGAAACAAAAAAAATCAAATGCGAGGGGTCGGGGCGAGACTTTAATAATGATGTTTAATCTTAAATTTAATACTTAATATAAAATATACAAATGTACACTCACACACACTTTCATGCGTACACTGCAGTGACACTCATACAGAGTCAAAATTAACATTCCTTCAAACACATACTGTTATACAAACTAGAATCGCTTTTTTTAAAGAAAGTACTGTTGCCAGTCGTTCAAAAAAGATTATCTTTGTTTGCTGGTAAAACGGTAGAACACGAAAACAGTACGAATCGAAATACAGTTCTTTCGAACTCAGTGTAACAGAAAAGAAAGTAATGCTGTGTAATAGGTGTTTTGCACTGCAACTCCAAACTAATCAGTGTTTCAGAGTATTACGCAGAGTAGAGTAACAATACGCAAGGAAGTACACTACCAGACATGAACAGAACAGCAACAAAAAAAAAAATACAGTATAAAGCTTGTAGTCGGCAAGGGGATGTGCTATAAGCTTTTTATAGGCTTATTATATCAATCATTTACAATGAAAAATGAAACCAAAAAAATAAGGACGACTAACGGTTTTGAACGATAAGTGATGTAATCTAATAGCGTTGATACAACCATAGAAAAGCTGGGCTTGATGCATACATTATGCATTTAAACCTAAGATGCATCTATTCTAAAGATAGTGACAGTCAATGATTTTTTCATCGATTCTACGTTTTTCCTTACAATGTGCTTGATTAGAATGCTTGATGATATGAAGTAAGCAAGAGACATCCCCTTTTTGTGGACACGTTCCAGATTTTGTTACAATATAGAACATCAAGAATCTAACATAGGCCTGCAGTCGAAACAAAATAACTAAATTTATTCTTAAAATTTTCACCAAAGCCATCTGTAAAAACCAAAGTAACGCACGCATAACAAATCAATGACAAAATCGTGTGTAATTATGTTAGCTGGCCAATTATCGTACCATAAAAACAAACAGCTTGATTTTCAACGAATGTATAGACGCATCAATGAAGAAGTTTAGAATGTAAGCAGGGGTCAAAATTCAAAAGAAAATAAGACACACTTGAAAGTTTTCATATTTATGCGATACTCAAGATTATGCGTATGGATCACTGCCACATTCGTGCATTCCCTCACATTCTTGTATGTAAAGAATTTTCATAAAAGTAAAAGTTTCAAACGAGTAGTCGAAGATTTCGGATATGAGTTTTATAAAATGTTTGTTCTGAAACAAAACAATAAATGCAATAACAACTCATATTCAATAGCACACATATTTGAAGAGGCTACAAATTTCCTAATTTAATGATTTGTTGCTTTTGTACCTTGTTGAGTCGTGTAACGATCAGTACTTTGCTTCCGGTTAGCCTGACCGTTGCTATCAGATTTATGTTTCTTTTTTATGAAACCAAGGCGTAAATATTTCCAAAAATTATGATGAGGTTTACGTAGTTAGATAGCAATAGAATGATCGAAAACGAACCTGTTTACGCCACCAAGGTCATACCTGGGTTCGCACGGTAATCAGTCAAAGCACACACAGGAAACAACTTTCCAACAAAGGGTCGCAAACCGCAAACATACCAAAGATTTAAAACCAACCAGTTTACGTGAACTCTCTGAGCTACGACAAAAAACACTGTCATTCAAATCACTACAACGATTTCGACACGACTACACGTACGGCATTAAATTCAGAATATTTATTAGATGAAAAAAATCTACCATATGCATTCAATAATATAGATGCTCACTCCAAAGGACCTGGTTTAAGTTATGCGTGTGTAACTTCAATGAATCAGGTCCCTACGTTTAGTTCTATCAATTTCTTGACGAATTAATTCCACTTCCTTTTCTATACTATTCGTTTTTGTAAACTAGGACACTATTATTCTTTTAGTAAACAATACTAACGACCCGAGCAGTATTCGTAGTGCATTGTGAAGTGTAAAAATAACTATGAAATGTTTACAGATTGTGTCATTCCAAAAAGTTACCATCATGTGAATACAAAATGTTCGCTTGAAGAGGTGAAGGAATCTCGCGTAAGCATACGGCATAACTACTGTATGGTCTGTATGACGATGCAAATAACGTCGCTGCATGAGTGTGGACAAGTTCTCCGTCGGTCATTAGGTGTCATACTAACATGTATGTACGCTAAGTAACTGACGAAGGTATATTTTACCACAAACAGCGTTTACTATCCATTACCAGCCAATTTCGTCGTCGTCGTCGTCGTCGTCTACTGCTAGCATCCCAGTAGCATGCCTCCTGCTATTTGTGCTTTAACCGCATTTGAAATCATCCACGTCTCCGTCTTGTAAGAATCCATCTCAGAGCTCGTTGCAAAACGACTAAAGTGAACAAGTAAGATAAAGCAGGAGACAAAACCGAACAACTTAACAAATATAGAAATTTAACGAGCAAGGACAATGACTGTGCAGAAGAAAATCGCACCAAAGTCATCTAGTAGTATGCGAAAAATAAAATAATGAGAACGGTTAATATCATGCATTATCAAAGTGATGCATGCGTAATAAGATAGAACGCAATTTTCATCTCAGAATTAACTAGTAAGCAATTTAAAAAGCGTGAGACAAAACAGTAACAAGAACGACACCACAGACGCGCGCTTTTAACTATATATTTGCGGTTACCTTTAAAGAACAGAGTGTGGTAGGTGTAGCGAAAAATTCGCATCTTAGGCATCAATGCATGATAGTTAAGCTTCAATGCAACGTGAAAATCTTAGCGCAAACAAAATATTTAAATGCTAAAGTTAGCACATAATATGAACAATATTAACAAAGCTCACATAAAACAGTCGAAAATATTGTGGGAAACACGTCCCAAATGTCCAAAAATAAACAACAATTTCAGTGCCTTTTCAAAAATTAACGTGCAAGTAACAAAACACCCATGATGGACCTTTACTGCTTGAAGGAATAGCTATGAATGAATGAACGGATATAGCGTGATACAAAACAGAATCAATCCAGCAGACTAACCAAATAAGTAAAATTTAACGAAAAATAGAGCATTCAACAGTTAAAAAATTCGTTGTATAGAGTTTAGTGAAAATTTTGGAAGGCGATTTCCAAACCAAAGAGACACGTAACACTTCAAGGTGGTATCTGTGGAAGAAATTGGAAAAATAAGATCCATACAAGTTAGTATACTTTTAATTGTTCAAAATAGGTCATTAGGTTTATTTAGAATGCGTTGAAAAGCAAATTGGAGGCTTCAAAAACCTTTACCTTTACGCAAACCGTTATAGTAACATATTTGATTTGCTTTGTTTGAAACTCTTTCTTAGTTTGACATCTTTAGAGCAGTTTTTTTAATGATATTCAGAGTAGTTTTATGTTAAAAAGTAGTTTGATGTAATTTTGATTGCAAATTAACAAACAGGCAAACATTTATTTACTACAGATTTGGATGTTATGGTGTGTTGGATTTATTTTTTGCGGATGTTATGGTGCTTTGATTTATCTAGTTGTTTACTGCCAAGACAAGAGCTAGTACTGTCCCTCAGTTTAGTATTGATTTGTTTTTTTTTGGTTTTGATCCACCCCTTTCTGTTGTATTCAATACGTATATACGCTTAAAATTCGTCACACATAATGAAATGATCCGATCCAAGCCATCTGGTAGCTACACAGGGAGCGAATCGCTCAAAACGCTGCCTAACCAGCAAAAACCAAGTATTCTTGATTTATCTATTACGGTCCTGTGTTTGGAAGTATAGCTCCCGGTGGCATGAAACAGGATCTTTTTTATTTTGTTGTACCATGCCAAATAGGTGTAATCACGATCAATAGTAATCACTCGCTTATAAGCAGCTATAAACTGTACAATCAAGAGAAAAATTAACGCCACTTCAAGCGAACATTTAATACTGATGGAAAACGAAAGCAGATGGTTAAGAGTATTTGGCAAAGGATGGCATGCTAAACTAGAAGCAAAATAAAGAAATACAGAACACAAAGATTGCTACACGCACCAGAGCTCACAAGCTAAACACAAATCAACAGACAATTTTAAATTGCAACAACGAGAAACAATAGGCATAATATTTCCAATGTACAATACAAAAATCTTTGTGTTGCCAATTGAGTCAGTGTTAGCTTGATACCGTTTCTGCACCCGGCGAGGGAGCTTTTAAGCTGGTAATTGTACCCTTGGAGTGTCCGATACTTTTTGTCCAAATTCATAGTTTGTTTTTACTTCAGTAAGCAAATCATAAAATTCGCATCAAATCCATCGTTTGAGACGATCCAAATCCGTAACGTTCTAATATCCATCAATTGAGATGTTGAAATTGTGTTCCTGTGCATTATATGTACGAACTGAAATCAATTTGTTTTTCTTTAAATTATGAAGTGAATTCGGTCATCATAGTATTACCATTTGTTAACTTACATAAAACGAAACGAAAACGAAAGAAGAATAATGGTTGTTCGAACTAATGAATGGATACTATGGAACAGGTTTTATACACAGCTTCTTCCCCAGCTGAATGTATAAAGACAGGGCACAAAGTGAAATCAGACGAATCTAAGCGATTCAGGAATGTGTGCAAGACGGCTATAATTATTTCATTAAACACTATAAATATGCAAGTGCGAAAGGACTGGGTGCACGTCTAACACATTCCACACATAAACGGGCACAATTAGCTTATCGAAACGATGCGGTAAATATTAACTTGTTTTATACGCATACTATTCGCATTCAGTATAGCAATTGCACCATCAGTGTAATGTTATTTCACATTTCTGCAATATGCTTGGTTAACATGCATGGGTACGTCTTTGGTTGAGCAACAAAATATTAATATCTCAAACAGCATATCTTGTGACATCATTCTACAGAGATATAGACCTTGTAGTGTTTGCTTCAGTCTCATTTGACTTTCTTTTTGGGTTGAATTTTAGTAGGTTTTTCATTTTCCACAGGAAAAAAACACCCATGACACTGTGGTGGCACAGCAAAACGTTTCGTGAATCATTTTTCATTTTCCAACAGTACCACAGGATAAAGTACTATTATGTAAAGTGGGTTATGGAAACAAAGGCTTAAAATGATAGAAGTTTAGTTAAGAAGACACACCTTTAAATTTGTATAGTGAATGGTCTCCGTGTTGTATTTTTACTGGAGATGTTTAAAAGGATTCTTCATTCCCCACTTCTAAACATATCACAGTGAAAAGCAATTTTATTTCCTTTGTTTCTGGCAATACCACAGAACTATAATAAAAAATACTAGTATTAGAAAAAGGTTCACGAAACCGCTTTGCGATGAACTCCTGTATCTTCCCTACAGGGTTCGCCTCCATAATCGAATGACCACGAATCCGCTTATGATGAAGCCGCGGATTTACAGACAGAAACAGAAAGAGCTTCGCCGGGACGCCGTGTATCGCTTTTGTTGATGAACAATTTTACAATTGGTTTCTGTTCACCATGTATTGCATAGTTGTGCCCAAATCTACAGAATGTCTAGACATCAATCTAGAACTACAAAGCAATGAAGAAAAACTCTCACACACTCACACTCTCCTACGCAAGAACACTATTCAACTTTGCGAAAGAGATGTAAAATGAGCCAGCATTGCGTAACTTGTAAGTGTACAGCTTAGACTTTATAAAAATAGTGTAAAAAGAATAGGTAACTGAACTAATTAAAAACTATAGATTAATGGTATGAAAATCAAAATAAAAAATAGAATATGAAACCACAACATCAAAATTACACAAAATGCGCGAAGAGCGCGAATTATATTCAACTGGAATAGTAGGTATCGAAGAATATTCAACGGTTGAGTAGATCGACTTCAATACAAGAAATATGAAACTCATTTTCGCTTTTTCATTGCAACGTGATTTTATACAACCATAAGCCATACGGATAGATAAGGTCAAGTATCACTGCGCTAGAAAATGTGGTAACGAATGGCATGCAGCAAGTTGGGCTGACTTTCTCACTTCTGGAACGGAGAAAGCGTGTGTTACTTTACTGAATGAAACATCATGATTGATGGATGATAGCGTTGGAAAAAATACATGCATACGATGCATTTATCTCTATGGCAAAAATAAATTGTGCTTGAAGCAGAGAGAGAAAGTAGAATCGCTAAGGCCAACATTTCTTCAAAAATTTAACATGTTATCATTACTCTGGACCGCACTTATAACCATTCCAAATCATCAAATCCAATGGATTATTCTTTCAAGCAAACCTGTTTAACGGCTACTGCTGGCTTTCGATAAATTATCATTTTGGATATGAAGTGTTCTATGAAATCGTCCGTACATTTAAAATCACATAATCAAGTAAGAGCATGGGATTCGGTGTGCTGTCCAAAGAATTAGAAAACCACAACAGAGGAACAGTACATTATTTTCATAAATATCGCCAAAAATGGAAGAAATAATTTAAGCTCCAGCATGACGATCATATTGAGGATAACTCACAAAGACCACACAACTTTACAAGCAGCCCACCATCAAACTTATTTCACGCGATCCAACTCAAAAATATTCGTGGTTACAAACCATTTAAGGAATGAAGAAAAACAAAGAATATATGCTTACTTTACTTACGTCAACTATTATGACCTTGCCAAGCAGTCGTTTGCAACACACGTTCGTTGAGCGATAAAATACGTGAAAAGCTAAAACTGATTCAGGCGTGTACTCATAACATGGACATTCTGGAATGTATGATACGATCTCTGAAATAATGAAATTTAATTTAAGCATGAATATAATCAAAGCGTCTATTATTTGTGAAGAAAATGAATGCTGCAAGTTGGTGTAACATCGAGCTTTGCAACACCCATGATTCGATATAGCTTGCCCTATAGAGTTTACCTATTTTCCAGCTACATCTCGAGTAAAAGTTAAGCAAAGCCTGGGAAACTAGCTATGGTCGGCGTGTTATTTGTGTAATAAAATGTTGTTGGATTCCATCATCTCTAGTCTCGCAACACGCACACATTCCCACATTCCCTCTGGAAGCTAAGTACCGCATATGACACATGGGGTGGGCAGTACTACAGAGAGGATTACCGTTTCTGCAACAATGAAATGGAAAGGAAGGGAACTTACATTACATTACATTACAAACGGATCAACAAAATCGCTTGTACCCACCCACAATGCCACACTATACTCGTAAACACACACAGAAATACTCATAAACAGACACACACAAACACACACACACACACACATTCACAGCAGACTCACAACAACTGCTCAGCGACACTTATACATGCAAATGCGCGCACAACTAAACTGAAAACAATAAAACCTTCAAACATCGTACGTTTGCAGACTACAGGATTAAATAAAAAACCACAAATAGGCGACATGCAAATATTGCGCAGCAAAACTCTTCAAAAGCGGAAAAACAAGATTATAGATTTATTATTAATTATGATTAATGTCAAACAAAAAATTGTTGAAGTTTGTACAAATAAAATAAATGATAAATATAGAACTTGACTGCTTTAAAAATGCGATTGGCTTTGATTTTAATCATCATTCGTTTGTGTCGTCTTGTATTTTCTTACGAGCGGCTGGTTTAATTGATACCGTATTTTTGCGTGTATAACGACCCCGTTTTAGCTCAAAAATGATCAAAGTCGGATTAAGGGGGTCGTTATACACGGGTAGAAGATTCGATCATGAAGTGGAAGTTAAAACGCGTATCACATTGTTATAACTGATGAAAATTAGAAAAAAAAAATTTCATAAACATTGAATATACAGTGTGCCAATCGGTAAGTGGGACGGTCGAAAAAAGAACACTTATCTGACTTTGCGATCGATTTTAGAGTACTTAGAATTGATAACAATGAATTTCGCGGTAAAAGAGTAAATGAAGCCCCGGCCGCCATGTTTTCGATCGTGGCTACACCTCTTGTGGACGTTTAAACTGAATGTATGCAATTGGTGATACATTAATTCGTTAAATTCAAGCTACGAATATTTTAACCGTAGTGTGTACCGTTAATTTCGGCTACGCAATCAACCTAGGGGGTGCGGTATGAGGGGGGCCCCTTACTAGTAACTTAACATGTAAAAATATGTTAACCCGCATTCAACCTCCACTGCGTGATTAGTTTAAACCGTTATGTTTTTTTAAGCGAACCGTTAGCGTTCAAAAATCGAAACGAATGCATGTGTCGCGTTTTGCATAGCTTCAGGCACTTAATGTGAACCAGCAGGAAGAGGAGAATCTAGCCCGGGGCCTCATTTACTCTTTTACCGGCCTTTCAATTTTATTTATTTTATTTTCATGGTTTATACAACTCATAAAGATAAATACAAGAGTTTATTTTTACCACGATGATTTTATTACAAGTTTTTGCCTGTACATACTTTTAGTGTTTTTGGGTCCCATTTTTTATCTGCTACTATATCAAGATGCTTCGAAGAGTTTCACTTCGTACGGGATCAGTCTTCGGGTATGCCTTGGGAGGAAATATCTCACCCATCCAGATCTTCCTGGTCTGTTTGTTGTTATTTCTAATTGGCACTGCGGAAAAGAATGAATAAACAATTAGATACATGATTTGAAGAAGTTTAGGTTAAAAAACAAATTGTTTTAAATGATTAATACGTACTTATAGTTTCCATAAGCTGAAGATGATAATTTGTACAGAGACGATGAAACTTCTTCGTCGATGCTGCACTGGACGTATTGCGTCCAGTGCAAAAAGTCATAGTTTTGCCAGCCAAACGTAAAGTTGGACACTTGCTTTTCAGGTTTAATACGTGGTTTGTTGAACTATTTTCACAAGTTTTTGATATTTAATATTGTTCTGTTATATTCTATGACCGGTTCTTGATGCTTGACAACAGTTCTGTCATAGTTTTCTTCATCATATGAACGTTGTGATGTATATCTATCTTACTTTAATGAATAATAAGTTTTTTAGTTCATTGTGATCACATAAACACCTACAACATTAACAAATGATCTCCAAGGCATAGAAGTTAAAACAACCATTTTTTAAAACGCGTCAGCTCCGTTTTGCGTTAGAAAACTGCCTGCCTTTCTAACCAAAACTGTGTATGTTTGCTTCATATGTAAGTCATACTTCCTGTGACGACAATTACCACATTAAATTAATACATTTGAAGGAAATAGTAAGAGTACCTTTCAACATAATTTAAAATCATCGTCCATATAAGGTTTTGTAAAGTAGAGGCGTTGTTTGAGGGTTCTGCGGGTATGTTCTGGAAATAGTTTGGAACCTTGCACTATGGGGAAAAGGCGGACATTAGGCGATGGAGAGTATGATAAATTCAGTTACATTTCCTTGCAGTAGACAAGTTAACTAAGACCAATCCAAATTATTAGCCTTTTAGGACTAGTAGATTTCGAGAAATAATCTGTCAAAGTCAAAAAAGGGATAAAAAATGGTCCGCGCTAGAGAACTTTTATTGCTTGCTTGATGGCAATCGTTTTACAAGTACCGTAGATGTACCATATTTGGCGCAGTTAAGGAAATTCTGCATAAAAAAATTAATAACAAAAGCAATGTTCGGTCAAATCATACCATTTTTTGCACAGTGCTGGCCTAACTACCATAGAATATAAAAAAAATAAGTGAGAAACTCTTAAATTAATATTTCTTCATGTTTCAGAAACTCTTTGTGTGGTACATTATGTTCCTAACTTGGCGCACGATTTTTTCAATGTTCCTTATTTGGCGCGATGTGTTCCTAACTTGGCGCACTCAAAACAAATTGGATGTAGGTTCATGATATTCAACAATTTTATTCAAAAGTCAACTTAAAACAATAGAAACACATTTGAACAGCAATTAAAAAATCAAATTGGCTTTTTTTGCCGCGGACTTTGGCTTATCTCGCGCAAATGAAACTATCTCTTCCCTAGCTTTTATAATCTTCATTCATCAAAGCCTTCTATGATTCAAAAATATCTAGTAGCGCAAACATTCATATTCTCCATGGAGAATAATTAGGAACATTGTGTGCCAAACTTGGCGCAAAATGTTGTCGCTTCAAATTAGCATAAATATCTCAAAAAGCACCGAATCTAACCACGATTCAGTGGAAATACTTACATTTTAACAGTTTCGGTTAAAAAAAACATTGATAATATTTGTTTTGCCTTTAAATTATTGGAAACAGTTGAACCCACTCCTTAGCAGCGTTGCTAACGCGGGTAAAAAATGGCGCACTTGTAGGATGGAATTTTTCATTAAATTAAATTTACATTCAATAACCAAAAATCAATCACATGTTTTGATGCGGAAGTATTGTACAAACATAAACAAATATTTGACTACATATTTTAGGCTGAAATGTTTTGGAAATAGTCTAATATCGAAGAAAATATTAGAAAGTGCGCCAAGTTTGGACCCGCGCCAAGTATGGTGCTTCTACGGTATTTAAACTATGACCATGATGTTTTATACATCGTTGGAAAGGTAATATGTTAAGCTTTCATAAAAAAATATTTAATATGCACATTTACCATGTCTTACTCACTTTTGCTAAGTAAAACTGTGTGGCATTATGGAAAAAATACGCTTTTTCAACTTTGATAATGCAGCAAAAAAAATGTTTCGATGTGTTCTGGTCTAATTAGCGTTTAGAAACATAGTTTTATTATTTTTAAAGTATTTAGCAAAGTTTCACCGCCGGCATGGACCCGGATCAACCCCAACCGTAATTTCGAAAAAAAACACTCTGCTAATCGTTCCTGGTCTCTATGAAAAAACAATGAAAACGATTTGAAAACAAAATGATCTAAACAGTCAAGTTCTTTATTCTACTATGTAAACACGCTTATCAGTCGGTTATCATAGCTGTCAAGCTGTGTGTAATCATTTTTTTTTATCAATGATCACGGAACAACAAGGCATGCGTTGTCCTATTTGTGGTGCAACTCCTGTTCAGATAAGTGATCTAACTTTGCTTGAAACAGGATTTACCCCACAACCTTCCGAATTATTGCATGGCATATCCCCACTACATTGCTGGTTGCGGTTTCTTCAGTGTTTATTAAATATTTCCTAAAGAGTCCCATTTAAGAAATGGAGGATTACTCATGAGTACACCGCAGAATATGAAGCGCAGAAAAAAATAATTCGACAAAACCTCTACGATGCATTCGGTGTGAGAGTTGACCAACCTCGAGCAGGATCGTCAGGAAAAAGCACCTCAGGGAATGTTTGTCGTCGAATATTTTTCGACCCTGCACTTGCTAGTACTGTTCTTAATGTCGATAAAGATGTGATAGAAAGGTTTAGGAATATATTGATAACCATAAGCAGCCAGAAAGTTATAAATACTGACAAATTTGACTCGTATTGCAAAGATACTTATCGTAAATTTTTGTCACTGTATAGTTGGTTTAAAATACCGGCCACAGTACATAAAGTGTTGGCACACGCCCGGGATATTATATTGCAGACCCTTATTCCACTTGGGTGTTTAGGAGAAGAAGCATTAGAAGCGCGTCGTAAATGTTTCTGGTCAGATAGGGCAGCACATGCAAGAAAATCGTCTAGGGAGAATAATTTAGAAGATACCTTTATGCGGGCTATACACAGTAGTGATCCAAGTCTAAGTTCGATTTCTTTAGGCTATAGACAACATAATACGAAAAAGCTTTGCTTTCCAGCCATCGTCACAGACTTTTTTTACCATAGTGGACAAAGAAAATGAAGATATGTTAATTGACCATGTAATAAATCAAGTAGATCATATTAAAATAAGCTTAAATGACCAAGGAAATTGAATTGAATTAATAAATGTGATTTTTATGTTTTGTAATACACATTTTCAATTTGTTTTTATAAAGAGTTTCGAAAATTGCAGGGTATTATACATTTAAAAAATCACAGATTTCTTTGTTTCAAAACTATGTGTACTGTACATTGCATACCTTCGGGCGCTCAAATATGATAAAAATCGAATAATTAATTATTTACACAAGCTAAAAGCTTCTAGAATGCTTACAATGATGGCTTTGAGTAAGACACGTGCCTACAATAACAAAACACCGCGAAATGTCCACCGATTCTCGTTAAATCTAGTAATGTCCGCTTGTTCCATACAAGTTCCCCATAGTGCCTTGTAAATAGTTTCATTGTTTTATTAAATTCTTAAACATCTATAATGTCTAAGATTGGGGGTGCCCTTGGCGCAGCGGTAGCGCGAGGAAACACCACACCACAGGTGTGCACGATGGAGCGAAGCCGGGATAAAAATCAAAAATTCATTTTTGGATTTCAGAAAAAAGAGACATGTTTTCTTAAACTACAAGATGAAACTAAGAAATGACCCAAAAACTAGAGCCTCTGCTCTTCCAGGTTCTGAGAAACAGCCTCTCAAAGTCAAGATTTGTGAAAATATTGCGTGAAAAATTGAAAAAAATCCATCAACTTTGAAGGTCTGTAACTCCTATAATAATGGTCGGAATCGGATTCCAAGCACAGTTTTGGAAAGGTTTATTATCAAGCTTTAAAATTATTGACAGTTTAAGCTAATTGAAATTGAATGTCACAAAATATTAAGCATTGTTTCGCAAAACTCCCGGAAAATTTTTCAATTTTCTGTTTTTAACCTTATGCCATCGCTAAGGATTGCGAAAGATTGTAATATGATGCATACCCACTTATAGCCTAGAATGTTTTGTAACAATAAATGATAGTTTTTTTTGCGCATACGCGCGCATCTTTACGTTATTCTGTACTTTAGATGTGAAGCTTATAGTTTATCAGCTACTAGGCGCCTCCATCATGCCATATGCAGCATCATGTGTGGTAAGAAATATGAATTCTCATTCAATGCATTCAAATTTGAAATTCTCATTCAATGAAAAATGTGAAGCAGGGTAGTGATTGAACATCACATAAAAGGGGAAAGACAAGCCAAGTCACTGGCAAAGAATGAAACTTGGTTTGGTTTGCTTTGAATGTATCAGGTCGCTTTTACTTGTTCTACAGCTCACAAACCCATTTTTTTATACCCAAAATTCCTCGGAATAATGTACCCTACACTAAAATAATAAATAATAATAAATGTACCCTACACTAACACTTTGTTCTGTTTGTACCCTTACCTGTAAAAGCCGTGAATTTTGGGTAGATATACCTGTCACTCTTTTTCTACCCTAATGGTAAAACGCCGCTAATTGTGGGTGGATAACTCATAGAAGTGAACACAAATATTTGATAATATTTGCTTTTGAAAACAATATACCCTAACCATACAGTAACAGCTAAGGTAGATGTTAAAATTTTGACCTTCGAACGGCATACCATAGCGGTATGCATTTGAAAAGATACATATATAACATACGTTCGTTTATAAAAACATCATTCAAGCTTTACCTTGAACACCATAAACACCAATTGTCAGAAAGCTCCTTGGAGAACGAACAACGTTTTTTTAGTTTTCAAGTAAATAATCTATCTGAGATTGATTTAATAATTTCACGATGGGTTCCTTTATAATCAATGATATCATAAACGTTTTGAAAAACAATGCTTCTTGCAAGGAAAACATTGGGTATGCTTTACAGTTCATTGAAAGTAAAGTAAGCATCAAACCGTGTGATAAATTGAAAGTGACTAATAAGTTGATGATACTGGAAAAAAGTTTCAAGGCTAGATTGAAGAAATGTGCTAGAAACTCGAAGAATTTTCAAAAGGATTCGAAAATCTGGTTGAACAAACCATTTGACATTAGTGCCTATACGGAAAACAAAAGTCGTGGACGGCCAAAAAAAGAGTTTAATGATCTCTGCGTGAGGAATAAACGTCGAAGTGTGGCCAAAGAGACAGATATCAACGGCAATCTCGAAAAGGAATTATACTGAGTGAGGTTGTTAGCTTTTAAAGAAAAGCAGTTAAGGCTGATGAGTATGATAGACATGTTTTTGAAAAATCCTTCAAGTGTTATGCCAATGACAACCAAAAGTGATGTTTTAGTATCTGCCGAAGAAGCGTTGGCATGTTTTATAGACAATAGTTTCTCAAAATCCCAGTATAATGATTTGCATAAAGTATCAAAAAAAGTTTTTCCGTCATATTACCAAATCAACAAACTTAAAAAAACCTGCGCACCAAGTGAAGATTTTATTTCTATTAGTGAAACAAAAGCTGAAGTTAATCTACAAGAGTTGGTTAATCACACTGCGTGTAGAATAATTGAAATACAAAAGGCAGAAATCTTGCGACACCTTTCATCTTCTTTGTGTGATTCACTAAGCGTCGTATTATTGTGCTCGTGGGGCATTAACGGATCTAGTGGACACAGCATTTACAATCAACCGCTTCATGGTTCCGGAGAAAATACTGCATCAGACAGTGATTTATTAGTATCGGCATTAACGCCTATCCGTCTTTCGTTCATCAGTGACGATTCAGATATCATCTGGATAAACTTGATGCCTCAAAGTGTTAGGTTTTGCAGGCCAATTGTGATCGAGTTTGCGAAAGAGTCAAAAGAAAAAGTTTTACAAACAGTAGACGAAATCAAAAGCCAAATAACCAGGTTAGTTCCTTATACAATTCAGCTAAATGAAACAAGTAATGTGACGGTAAACTATTCATTTTACATGAGTTTAATTGATGGAAAAATTTTGGCATATTTAACCGACACTCTATCTATGCAAACATGTTGTATATGTGGTGCAAAACCAACCGAAATGAACAGTGTAGAGCACTTAGAAAATGGATTTATTCCAACTCCTGAGAATTTATCTTATGGAATATCTCCACTGCACTGTTGGATCAGATTTTTCGAATGCTTGCTTCACATTTCGTACAGAATTGAATTTAAAAAATGGAAGGTTACTAAAAATTTTAAAAGCATGTACAATGATCGAAAAAAAATTGTATTGGAAAAGATGTACAAGGAATTTGGTGTAAAAGTAGATGAACCAAGGCAAATGGGTGGAAATAGTACGACGGGAAATGTTTGTCGTCGGGCTTTTTCAAACATAGAAAAATTGAGCGATATTTTGCAAATAGAAACAGAACTCATAGAAAGGTTTCGAAATATTTTAATAGCCATCAACTGTTCACAGCCTTTAAATCCAAAAACTATTAGTCTATATTGCAAAGATACATACAAGTTTTACATACATCATTAGAATTGGTACAAAATGCCTTCCACTGTCCATAAAGTTCTTGCGCATGTAGGTGAAATCATTGTAAATGCCCCAGCTCCATTGGGATCCTTAGGAGAGGAAGCAGCAGAAGGTAGAAATAAAATATACAGAAGGGATAGAAGAGAACACGCCCGTAAAATGTCACGAGAATTCAATATTAAAGACATTTTTATGAGAGCATTACAATCATCCGATCCATACATTTCAACAATATCTCTGGCTAAATCGTTGAAAAATAAAAAACAAATTCCATACCCAGACGCAGTAAAAACATTCTTCGTAGATTACAGCTCCTCAAATAGTAACAGTCCCTTGCCAATTCAAACCCAAGAAGATGATGGTACAAGTTCAGAATATTCAGATAGTAGCTCTTCGTTAGGAGACGTTATGTCCGCGTTAGATGCTTTGAATATCAATTATATTCCAGATGACAATATTTTGAATGGAAGTTTGTAGTAAATTTAGTTTGTTTTATATCAAACTTTAAAAAATCTTTAAGTTAGTATAAAAAAAAAATTAAAAAATAATGCACCCATAGAAAATTCCAAAAATATGAGGTTTTTGCAGCGCCACCTGGCGGGATTGTCCCGAAACATCATAATTTCGTGTAATATAATAGTATTACACGATATTACAATGAAAAAATTGCAAAACATTTGATTCTGAATTTTATCCCGGCAATTTGCTCTTTTCGCTCCATAGTGGTGTGGGATCGAATCTCGAGTCTGGCACCCTTCGGTATTACGAACGGCTGACCACCGATCTATAATATACCGTCTTTCGGGCACACAAACTCTCTTCGGAGAGAGGCCTTGTCCCACTAGGGGATGTCGTGCCACATAAAACAAAAAAAAAAAAAAGACATCTATAATAGAGGAAAAGCCTTCAATTCAGTTGGGTTTTTAATGAACCTCACATCATCGTCCTTTAAGTTTATTGTAAGATGATCTATTTCAAGTTATATTTTTGACAATATGGGCATTTTTATCGATTGTTGGTGTATCGCAAAACAGTAACGTTGGTTAAATTTATAAAACCAGATAACTTTTGGCAATTTTTCATCGATTTATGTAGTAAAAAAGGTAATATTTCATTCCTTTCAGTGGTGTAACAAATTTTAACCTCAAAGTGTAAATAATTTATCAAAACTCATCTTTTGTGTACATACAACAATGGTTAAGTATATCATAGATCATCAGAAAATGGTTTTACGTGCCTAAGCTAGCTTCCACAGCACTTGAGTGGCAGAAATTCTTACTCGGGGTCCATACTACAGCGCGACGTCCCGTCACGAAACGCGACGTCGCCTGACAGGCAGCTGAACTCCATACTCGGGGTCCACACTGCAGCGCGACGTCCCGTTTCAAAAGTAGCCCAGTTTCGGCAGAACAATCGCGCAAGCCAAGCGCGACAGAGGTAGGGGAGTAGGTAAAAGAGTAAATGAGGCCCCGGGCTAGATTCTCCTCTTCCTGCTGGTTCACATTAAGCGCCTGAAGCTATGCAAAGCGCGACACATGCATTCGTTTCGAATTTTTGAACGCTAACGGTTCGCTTAAAAGACCATAACGGTTTAAACTAATCACGTAGTGGAGGTTGAATGCGGGTTTATATACTTTTGCATGTTAAGTTACTAGTAAGTAAACTATACTACACATGATGGACAGCATGAAACAATGAGTTTAGTCGAAGAAATGAGTTGGAAACGGCGGCGCGCCCGCAGCGAGCGCAGCGAGCGGACTGCGCTAGGTCTACCGAAAAAGAGAGTTTGTTATAGTTTTGAGAAATAAGGGGGGCCCGTGGGCCCCCCTCATACCGCACCCCCTAGGGTGCGATTGCGTAGCCGAAATTAACGGTACAAACTACGGTTCAAATACTCGTAGGTTGAATTTAACGAATTTATGTATCACCAATTGCATACATTCAGTTTAAACGTCCACAAGAGGTGTAGCCACGATCGAAAACATGGCGGCCGGGGCCTCATTTACTCTTTTACCGGGGAGTATGTGGAAATATGTATCACATTGTGGCACAAACTCGGCTAAAATTTTTTGTTGAATTTTGACGTAGTAATGCATGATATTTGTTTAGCTACGTATTTTATGCACCCTGAGTGAGTTTGGCGGGGGGTGCCCATGGCGCAGCGGTAGCGCGAGGAAACACCACACCACAGGTGTGGGATCGAATCTCGAGTCTGGCACCCCCCGGTATTACGAACGGCTGACCACCGATCTATAATATACCGTCTTTCGGTCACACAAACTCTCTTCAGAGAGAGCCCTTGTCCCACTAGGGGATGTCGTGCCACATAAAAAAAAAGAATGAGTTTGGCGCTTCTACATTTGAAATTCACTGAGAAAACAAACTTAAACATACAACGACGATATTTTGCCCCACCGTAGGAGGTATATATTACTCCGTCATCTCCTACTTGTTGAAGGGCAGTTTGTTTACGTTTCGGCACCCGAAAAAACTTTGGTAAAAATATCAATTAAAACGGAGTTTGATAACTGAATAACATTTGTGAAGCTTAAAAATAAGTAGTATAACGAAAAATACGATGTTTCGTGAAGAATATTGCGAGTTTGGTTCGCGTTTGTGATTCTTCTTCTTTCTTCTTCTTTAGCTATGCGAGTCGGGGTATATCCTCCTACGCTAAGTCGAACGTTTGTTCCTTTACTCGTAATCAGAGGCGTACCGACTCTGTCCGAACTCCTATAAAGGGACTCGTCCTTTAGGACCGGCTATAAAAGCCATATGTCCACCCGCCGTCCACGGGAGGGATAATTCCTTCCGTTGTCAGGACACAAAAACCTCGTGGTCCGCTTGATTGACTCAAACAGCACGAGATGTGCGGCAGCTAGGATTTGTCTGACCTGAGCTCCACCTCGGCGTGACCACGCGGTCGTGCCCTAAGCTAACCCTACTTTTCAGCTAACCCTAACTTCAGGAAAACTTGTGCACTGCTAACATCCGCTCTGATGCACTACCGAACTGGAACTGGCGTTTGTGATTCGGTTTGTTTACGTTTTGTCCAGCTGTTGGTTTGTTTACGTTTCGAATTGACGTTTGTCAAGAGCTAGCGCGACGTCGCGTTTTTCGCTGTTTCTACACTAGCGCGATTTGTGCGACATTTTTTTTGTATGGAGTTCGGCCGCCTGTCAGGCGACGTCGCGTTTCGTGACGGGACGTTGCGCTGTAGTGTGGACCCCATGATACGCGGAAATTCGAGATACGCGGATTTCTCTGGTCCCCATTATCCGCGTAAGTCGGATACCGACTGTATGCAATCATAAAACATTAAGATACATTTTTTTTATGTGAGTGAAACACACGCTTGTAGACTGACACTTTGGTCTAATCGACATGATTTATTGTGAAAACATTTACAAATTACATTTTTAGTAGTCGGCTGCAGTGTTGGAAAGGTAATCTCGGCGACCTATGTTCGATACCTGCTTGTTCTGAATAGCCTCGAGCTTTGGACACTCGGTGATACGATGGCCCAGGCCACCGCAATAGCTGCAACCATCTCCAAGGTCCGCATATTTTTCTGTTTCCGAGCAAAGCTCTCCCAAGAACGGAGGTACTTTCTGCTTGGCCTCGATAAGCAAATGTTTCAGATCCAACAAGACATACTGTTCTGTTGCTTTGTTGATAAACGTTGTAGCGAGACCTTTTGACCCCGACCGCCCGGTACGACCGATACGATGCACGTAATTCTCAATGTCGTCGGGCATATCGTAGTTAATAACATGTTGTACATCTGGGAAGTCCAAACCTTTTGATGCCACATCTGTGGCAACTAGAACGTCTTTTTCCTGATTTCTAAATGCTTCTACCGATCGATATCGTTCGTCTTGGTCTTTCCCGCCGTGGATCGCGACAGCTTCCACGCCTTTCAGCAGCAAATATTCATGAATGGCATCAACATCCTGTTTCTTTTCTGCAAAGATCAGCACTGGTGGCGAAGTTTTTTGTAAACATTCTAGCAAATACACTACTTTTGCTTCCTGCTTTACATATTCCACGTCCTGGGTAACGTTCATGGATGCCGCACCAGCTCGCCCAACATTAATCGTGACTGGTTTGACCAGTGCGGACTTGGCAAAGTTCTGAATCTTTTTCGGCATCGTTGCCGAAAACAGTAGAGTCTGACGCTGTCCCTTAAAGTATGAAAATATAGTTCGAACATCTTCTTCAAAGCCCATGTCAATCATACGATCCGCTTCATCCATGCAAAGGTATCGACAAACGTCCAGATTAACCAGCTTTTTATCGAGCATATCCATGAGACGCCCTGGTGTGGCCACCATGATATGGGCTCCTTGTTGTATTATTGCAATAGCATCATTGACCGGTACACCGCCAATAGCCAGAACCGTTCGAATTTCGGGCATTCCGGCTTCTTGTAAATGTCGGCAATAGTATTGTATAATATCGTGTGTTTGCTTCGCCAGCTCCCTCGATGGGCAGATGATGAGGCCGTATGGTCCTTCCCGACTGATGAAAGGTAAACGAAGTTCTTGTTCTAGGCTAAACATTATAATTGGCAGCACGAATACCAAAGTCTTTCCGGATCCAGTAAACGCTATTCCGATAAGATCTCGCCCAGCTAGGACTGCGGGAATTCCTTGAACTTGAATCGGTGATGGTTTCTTAATGTTTCGCTTTGCCAATGCTGCTAATATGGACTTAGGTAGCTTCATTTCACGAAACGTACGTAGAGGCGGTGGAACGTTTTCCCCTTCTGTTAAGATTCTGAGTCTTTCACGTATTTTTTCGTGCCGTGAATCGGGCTTATTGAGAATGTACTTCGGTGGTGTCCAGCTAGTTTTGATGGGATCTTCATACTGAATGCCTTTGGCCAGTTCTGCAACACCCATAAGCGCCTTTTTTTCGGCGACACTTTCAAGAATTTTTTCTTCTTCTTTCAGTTGTTTTTCAACTGCGCTTATTTTCTTCGCCTCAGCTATTTTTTTTAGCTCTGTATGCTGATCTAGCAAGCTGATGTTAAACTTTCGTCCCCAGGACTCTTCGGTGCCTTCCTCGTCATGTTCATTTTCGCTGGACGATTTTCCTACATTGGAAGCTTCAGCCGTTAGTTGAACAATGCGCCCCATTTTAAGCAGTTGTTGCTTTTTTCTCTCTCTGACTGGAACATAGGGCACGAATTTGTCGTTATCCTCTTCATTTTCACTGGTGTCGGACTCTTTTCGATATTTTTTCACAGGAACATCAGACATTCTGCCACAGCTTAATGGACTTAACCAACCGTATGTGAAGTTTGACCTCTGGCCAAAGCGTTCTTTGCAACAGCGTGTGCCTAAAAGATTTCCGGGTTCTTGCTACCAAAAGAAACAATTATTTTATAATTTTATTTTATTCTAACTCCACTCCCGTATCAAGGCAACAACAATTTGAACCGAAGTATATAGATGTAAACTAAGGTAGATATTTGGAGGTCATTTTGACGTCTAGAATGCGAATAGGGTAAAAGTACCCATTTTGGCCCACTTAGGGAAGGGTCACCACAATCGTTGCATTAATTGTACCGATCATATCACGATAAACTGGGTATGATAATGCAGAGTAGTTATCTATGCATGCATTAAAATTCATATTTTTGAGTTTATTTGATGTTTTCACTGAAAAATTATCAATTTCCGAACACACTTTTTGTCGCTATTTTGGCCCGTTTTGCTTCTATTTAGGCCCACCTGTGTACCAAGTTTGGCCCTCCTGAAAAATGTCTTTTTTATTTGTTTTACAGCCTTTTAGAGCCCCGCTACACGACCCGAAAACTCAAAAACTTCTCGGCGAGAAGAGGGGAACAACCGAGAAGTTTACGTCAAAAACTTTTCAGCTCCGTGAGCTGAAAACTGCACCCGAGAAGTTTTTGGCAGCTAACCGAAAACTCAAATGCGTCAGAAGAAGAAGACGAAAAAGAAATAAATGTAAACATAACAAATCTCAAAAACAAAATAAACGAACATATGGTGATAAATTTACTTGTTTCTTTTGTAGTTACGGTTAGTTAATATTTTGTTATTTTATAGCTAGAATATCAATTATAAATTCACTATAGATCAGGGGTTCGCAAAGTCCGGCCCACCAACTGATTCCAAAATCTAAAAGTTTCAAAAAGTTTAATGATAAAGATCAAAATATTTTATTCTACCACTTTTTATGTAACTTGAGAACATCAAAATCTTCCTTCTTCATGCGAAGAAAGTTAATTATAGTTTCATTTGCTTGCTCTGCTACAGTATTGTCCAGCAAACGGTTGCCATCTTCTTGCCTCCGCACAATACGCCTGTTGCGTTGTTGCAAGTTTTGGGTACTCAACTCGATGACCCGCGATAGGGTAGTTAGCCACACTTCAACAGATTATCCATCTTTTACTTTTTGTGTGAATTGAAATAAGATCTTGTTTGCTTTGAAGGAAGATTTTTGAGTTAACTGAAAAATCAAAAACAAAAACCTCGTTGCGCCGCAAAGTTTTGAGTTTGCGGCTCGTGTAGCGTGGCTCACAGAATTGGTACCACAAAACGCGGCTACACGAACCGAGAAGATTTTGACGTAAACTTATACGGTTTTTGAGTTCTCGGTTGGAGTTTTCGGTTCGTGTAGCGGCCCGGTAACACTTCTTTTCCAGTTTCAATGGGGAATAAAAGGCCAACTCACTACTCCTCAGTGGGCAAATTAATCCTGTTTCTCCTTTGCTGAGCTTGTTTATCACGGAATCTGAAATTCTCACTTGCAATTACCTTCACCGCAGCACATCTAGATTGGTAAGAATAAATCTTACATTTTCGTTTCTATGGGCCCTCCTATGATTTGTGTATACTACAATATACCATTTCCATAACAGATATTCAATAGAACCGTTCAATCGTTTAAAATAATTTATTCACAGCGTGGATACAATTTGTGAACAGCAACGTCTTTTTCGAACGGTTGACTATATATGTATGTGTACACAATTTGCATCTATGAAACCCAAAACAAACCGGTCTACAATCTGACCGGCCTGCTCATGGTCTAATGTAATACTCTGGTCAAATACTGTAGAGCATTTTGACAAATCGTCAAAAGAAAAATACAAGAAACCTTTGACAGTCCGGTTAATGTTGTTTGCTTTTAGAACGACCGTTGTGTTGGGGAGTGCTATTGCGGTTGTAGTAATTGTGTCTGTTTTAAGTAAAATTTCGCATAATTTGAGTGCACACGAACGCAGATTTGCAAGGATGCTGCTAACTGCCACGGTTATCTGGCCGTCGGCGATCGGGAGTACTACTTCCGGAAGGTGCTGTCTCGGTTTCTTAGGCTACTGAAGTTGAGCAAAGATCCCGCGTTGCATATTGCTATTGGTCAGGAATTTGCGTACACGTTGAAGGGTCTTCCAAAGTGCGAAACGGTCAGCGGCACAGTAGGCAATGTGGACGACGAAACGCTGTCTTGCTTCTTGATCACGCTAGTGAAGCAGGTGAATGAAACTCATGCCTATCTGAAGCAGGCTTGTGCTATCTGGTTGCCGCCGAAAAGTGCAGAAAGTTGCTGCCGAAACGCAGTTGTCCCAGATAGGCGTTCTAATCAAGATATCCGATGAGTAAGGATGGGTCCTTCAGAAATACCCTTATTAGACAAGGAATGTATCTATCATATTTTTCCATCCTTTTACTGTCAAAGTAGGCTCTGGCATGGCGTTTGACATATAAATGATGACCGCTCGTGTAATAACGCAAAGTTCCACAAAATGGGTTTTGCAGTTATTTGATCATTTTCATGATTGAATTTAGCGTATTGTTCATCCTAGAGTGACGAACAAAATCCGTTGCAAACAACAAAGCAAAAAGTAAACAAACCGCCTCTTTGACATATAAATGCCAGTCGAAAGAAAATCGGAACCGGTCATGCCTGATTCCGATTTTGAGGAAGGAATGTATCTGTCAAGAGCATTTGGCAGATAACTTCTGGAAACATATGACAGATACATTCCTTGTCTAATAAGGGTAAAAAGGGAAAATTGTCGTCAGTGCTCGCCGTTTTCCCTTTGTTTATAAACAATATTTGACACTTGAGTTTAATCAATATGGTGGACATGAAATCCCCTATTCCATAACCGGAGTCATTAACCGTGGGCCTGCTACACAAGCCGCAATCTTTGCGGTTCGTGTAGCCGCGTTTTGCGGTACCAATTCTGTGAGCCATGCTACACGAGCCGCAAACTCAAAAACTTTGCGGCGCTAAGAGGTTTTTGTTTTTGATTTTTGAGTTAACTCAAAAATCTTCCTTCAAGCAAACAAGATCTTATTTCAATGCACACAAAAAGTAAAAGATGGATAATCTGTTGATGAATGAAGTGTGGCTAACTACCCTATCGCGGGTCATCGAGTCAAAACTTGCAACAACGCAACAGGCGTATTGTGCGTAGGCAAAAAGATGGCAACCGTTTGCTGGACAATACCCCGGCGGCCAAAGTGTACTGTTTAGCCAGTTGTCAAAACGAACAGCCTATATTTCCCGTGTGAGGATATGTGCACCACACCGAGTGTATATGTCTGCTGAAGCTCGAAGAAGCTGCACGGAATTTGCATTCTCGTCTAGCTGTTGGTTTTGTGATAAACAAAGTAAAATATAGTTGGAAACTTGTTCAGAACAAAGTTCTTAGACCAAATATGTACGGTGCGTGTTAAGGAAAGTTTAGGTTTATTGGGAACTGTACAATTGGAACGCAATACGTCCATTGCAGCATCGACGAAGAAGTTTCATCGTCTCTGTACAAAATATCATCTTCAGCTTATGAAAACTATAAGTACGTATTAATCATTTAAAACGATTTGTTTGTTAACCTAAACTTCTTCAAATCATGTATCTAATTGTTTATTCATTCTTTTCCGCAGTGCCAATTAGAAATAACAACAAACGGACCAGCCCCGCATCCAAGCAGGAAGAGCTGGATGGGTGAAATATTTCCTCCCAACGCATATCCGAAGACTGATCCCGTACGAAGTTAAACTCTTCGAAGCATCTTGATATAGTTGCAGATAAAAAATGGGACCCAAAAACACTAAAAGTATGTACAGGCAAAAACTTGTAATAAAATCATCGTGGTAAAAATAAACTCTTGTATTTATCTTTATGAGTTGTATAAACATTGAAAATAAAATAAATAAAAGGGAAAGGCCTTTTGTAGAGCTCCTCGCGAAACCTTCGTATAGGTCTTCTTAACAGAAGCCCTAACAGTACACCTTGCAATTGTTTTAAGCGGTGCACTTTTGACGATTTTGCGCCCCTGGGGAAGGGCCTAAATGAATACCACAGAAGTGTTATGTCAAGTCATGAAATGTCATTTTAAACTGGACGACTTCACCTTCTAATTTATACACCTTGCTGTCAACAGCTCGGAAATCAAAGAACATTTGACACGCAGTGTTGCTACATTCGTTGTTGTGACTGTGAAGAACGTAGAAGTACAACTCGCAAAATCAACCAAAATGAAGCTGCTAAATAATTTGCTTCTGAAACGCACCTCGACGTATCTTGTGGGAATAGCTGGATGTGTGTTTTTCTTTGAACGCGGTTTCGACATGATTACCGATGCTGTGTTCGAATCTCACAACAAAGGCGTAAGTGCTCCTTGCATCTTCCCCATTCCTGACGCTCATTATGTAATGCACGTATTTCCTTCATGATTTGCATTGCAGAAATTGTGGAACGATATCAAGCAGAAGTACGAGCAATAACTAATCTACAAGACGCCTGTTGCAGTTACAATTTATTCGAAATAAAATGTAGCTCACTAAAAATCTAATCATTGTTGTTGAAAGTTTATTCCGTAATCTCCCATGGCTTTTCCGGGCGGTGCATGTCCCAGCTGTACGATGGACGAATTCGTTCTGGCTCTTGGAGTTTAACCCCGCATTCTTCAACTGTCCGCAAGAATGATTCTACCTTTCCTCCGGCACTTGGTTTCAGATCACTCCACATTTCCGTCAATCCGGCATCCAAACAACGTGCTGCAAACACTTTTGCCAGATTGGTGTAAGCCGAAAAATCATTGCCCT
The DNA here is from genome assembly GCF_943734765.1 of Anopheles ziemanni. NCBI lineage: Eukaryota > Metazoa > Arthropoda > Insecta > Diptera > Culicidae > Anopheles > Anopheles ziemanni. The sequence continues at coordinate 47,512,421 of NC_080705.1, read as the reverse complement.
TATATAAATGCCGCTTCAGTGCCCATTCCGTCGTGCTACATTCAATAACTGGTCCGTTTTGAAAGTGAACCACCTTCGCTGTTACGTATTTATTAGTAGCAGTAATCTCCAGCCTAAGTAAAACAAAAGTAGCATTGAACAAGATTGTAAAAAAATCAACAAGTTCATTACCTGTGCCAAAAGTTCCGTACTGGTTTCTCTAAATGATAGCCATCTGTTTTATACGCCAGTCTCAACCGCTCCAAATTCCGTGGGTTCCTATTTACCATACATAGCTCACCATTGGATGCTTGATTTGTTTGTCGAATTTTAGAAAGAATTCTCTTCGCACTAGCCGCCATCGTTCGCGTGTCGCTGGTTGGTCGATGTGATATACTTATTGTGTCGTTATGCCAAGATCTCGTACAACCAGGTCCAGTCAAAGCGTTTCATTCCTCCGATTTCTAAACCAGTTGTCAACAGAATTTTTATAGGGTAAAAGTACCAATTTTGGCCAACTTAGGGAAGGGGTACCACAAAAAATCGTTGCATTAACTGTACCGATCATATAACGATAAACTTGGTATGGTAATGTAGAGTAATTTGTAATTTGTAATTTTTATTGAAATTCAACGGACCATATTTGGCCCCCTTGAAGCGTTTAAGTTTAGTACAATACATAGCTTAATACCATTTAAATCTAACGGGTGACCGGTTCCACCCCACGAATAGAAAACAAAAACGCGGATCTAGACATGTCAGGTTCAAAACGATCCCAGACTGCATTAAATTCGCGGCACATAACAAGAAACGGGTCTGAGGATCCAAAACGGGTACGACGAACCTCAACGTCAAGTAGCGTTCTAGCACGGAGTGTTCTCGCAGGGACGTATAAACAGAGCCCCGAGAGAAGTTCCGGCGCATCATATGATGGCAATATGAGTAGCTTTCTAAGCATGCACTAAAATTCTTATCAATGAGTGTATTTTATGTTTTCACTGAAAAATTTTCCGAACACACTTTTTGTCGTTATTTTGGCCCACATAAAACATGCTTTTTATGTGTTTTATGGTTTAAATAATCTTTAAAATAATTTAGAAACTGCTATTTACATTTGCCATTGTTAAATATCTGATCCATCGTTGGATTTTAATAGCCACCTTTTAGCAGGGTGATTTTCGTTTAGAAAAATTCTGCTGAAAATTGAAATCGCTACGCTACTATGCCATGTGGACGCGGTCTGACAGTCAACTGTCAGTGTCAGAATGCATACAAATTTCGTTTCAATCGAAATTAAAATTATTTCTCGTACTCAAAAAAATCATCTCATGTTTTGATAATTCCGAAACACACTTTAAAGTTTAAAAGTTCTTGCACACATTGCCAATGTTGGCGCCAACTTTCACTGCCAATATGCAGATTCTATGGTATCGCCATCTGTCTGAAAAATTTGCAAAAAAAAACTTGCTCAACCAAAACATTTTGGTTGCAACCTCGCCAATTTTTGACAATTCAATATTCCCCAGCGGCCAAATTGTACTGTTTAGCCAGTTGTCAAAACGAACAGCCTATGTTTCCCGTGTGTGGATATGTGCACCACACCGAGTGTATATGTCTGCTGAAGCTCTAAGAAGCTGAACGGAATTTGCATTCTCGTCTAGCTGTTGGTGTTGTGATAAACAAAGTAAAATATAGTTGGAAACTTGTTCAGTACAAAGTTCTTAGACCAAATATGTACGGTGCGTGTTAAGGAAAGTTTAGGTTTATTGGGAAGTGTACAATTGGAACGGAATACGTCCATTGCAGCATCGACGAAGAAGTTTCATCGTCTCTGTACAAAATATCATCTTCAGCTTATGGAAACTATAAGTACGTATTAATCATTTAAAACGATTTGTTTGTTAACCTAAACTTCTTCTAATCATGTATCTATTTGTTTATTCATTCTTTTCCGCAGTGCCAATTAGAAATAACAACAAACAGACCAGGAAGAGCTGGATGGGTGAGATATTTCCTCTCAGACCGAAGACTGATCCCGTACGAAGTTAAACTCTTCGAAGCATCTTGAAATAGTTGCAGATAAAAAATGGGACCCAAAAACACTAAAAGTATGTACAGGTAAAAACTTGTAATAAAATCATCGTGGTAAAAATAAACTCTTGTATTTATCTTTATGAGTTGTATAAACCTCCCGGTTGACAAAAATTCAAATTTTTTGCAGCTGTCATGTAGTACCAGCAAGTTTTTCCATGGCAGATTGCTGGGACTCTTGCTGGAAGTACATAGTACCAGCAACAATTGAGGGTATTACGATTCGGAGCGCGGAAACGATAAACTTCTCGACGCTGGCCCATACAAAAGGTAAACAACACTTTGAAAAAAGCGAAAAAATGGCTGGGCGACTCGACGATCCAAAACGACGCCACCTGCGTGTCGAGACGATGCGCGGATACGAAACGACGCGCGTCCTTATCGTCGAGCAGTTTCAAGCACCTCCTGGTCGATGGATCTCTATAGACCGTATGTGTCCGGAGCATATGTGGGTTCTATAGATCTAGGTATTTACCAAGAACATGATAATTCAGGATGCACTTTTCATATCAACGTTGTGTTTTGACAAGTCACTTTGATTTATTTAGCCATTTAGCCATAGTATAAAACACACCAATAACTCGATCGTTTTGAAAATTGATTAAAAATCAAAGTGCTCGAAACTTGTTAAAAACTATATATTTATATACCTTGAAATACTTGTATAAATACCCAGGTTGCTATTCGAGCAAATATGCGGAAACTTTCGAGCAATAACGCGGAACTGGATCATAATACCCTCAAATGTCAATTTCTGTCAACCGGGCTTGAAAATAAAATAAATAAAAGGGAAAGGCCTTTTGTAGAGCTCTTTGCGAAACCTTCGTATAGGTCTTCTTAACAGAAGCCCTAACAGTACACCTTGCAATTGTTCTAAACGGTGCACTTTTACTGGTGCTGGTGTCAGTGCTTTACCGCACGATCTTTTGACAGACGAAAATGTATGGGATTTGACAGCTGCAAGGTTCGCACGATTTCTCCGCACGATAAAATCAAAATCTTTTGATTTTATCGGATGGACGCATCCGATTTTATCTGTCAACAAAGTTGGACTTTATAAACTCGGAGTTGTGCCTTTCATCTAAGAAAAATAATAAAATTCATTTAATCGTCTTAGAATTTAAAAAATTACAGAAAAATTGGCGGACCTGTCGTCCGACAAAACATCGTGCGGTAAAGCAATGACACCAGCCGCCGCCGGGTCTGGCACATTTTGCGCCGCCGGGTCTGGCTCAAAGCTCGCGGTAACGACCAGTGGTGAAACGGGTAGCGCCCGTCAGGTTGTTAGGTCCGAAAAAAAAACCAGTATTCGGAATCGCGCCCGGATCTTTCGAATATTCCCCTGATGTTAAACAAAAAACAGCATAGATTGTTATACAAGCAATTTTGTCTGAAGATGGAAGTGGGATCACTGCGTTGAGTTAAACTTACGAACAATGATCCGAACATTTCCTCTACCTCAGCTGTGTCGTCTGCTGTTGCCAAATCTTCTTACAAGTTGTTGTTTTCTTCACTGTGATGAATATTTTTACCCGTTTCGATCATTGTACCGATTGAATGCTTTAAAAAACTCTGATCTATGATGCTACAATAGTCGGCAGCACGGAATAAACAACCAAATATTTACGATCCGTATCATGCCTGTTTTGCTGTTACCGTAGATGTACCATATTTGGCGCAGTTAAGGAAATTCTGCATAAAAAGTTGAATAACCAAATCAATGTTCGGTCAAATCATACTACGTTTTGCCTAACTACCATAGAATACAAGTAAAATAAGTGAGAAACTCTTAAATTAATATTTCTTCAAGTTTCAGAAACCTTTCGTGTGGCACATGTTCCTAACTTGGCGCATTGTTTTTGCAATGTTCCTTACTTGACGCGATGTGTTCCTTACTTGGCGCACTCAAAACAAAATGGACGCAGTACATTGAATTCAACAGCTTTATTCAAAATTCAACTTAAAACAATAGAAACACTTTTCAACAGCAATTTAAAAAATAATTTAGCTTTTTTTGCAGCGGACTTAGGCTTCTCTCGTGAAAATAAAACTATCTCATCGTTAACTTTTATAATCTCATTCATCAAAGCCTTCTTCGATTCAAAAATATCTAGCAGTGCGAACAGTCATATTCTCCACGGTGCATAATTAGGAACACTGTGAGCCAAACTTGGCGCAAAATATTTATGCTTCAAAATTAGTATAAAAATCGGTAAAATCCCAAATGAAGCCCCCCCAGCCGAAATCGCTGTTGTGGCTACACCATTTGTGAGCGGATGCACCTTAAAGGTATGCAATTGGTGAAACAAATGCCGTTGTGTAAACCGTTTGAATTGAATTCTCATTAAATTAAAGATGATGATTATACTGGAAAGGATGTACAACATAAACTCCCTCATGCATTACTTACATGAGTGTATGAAAATTCGGCTACGCCATCAACCTAGGGGTGCGGTATGAGGGGGGCCCACGGGCCCCCCTTATTTCACAAATTTATAACAAACTCCCTTTTTCGGTAGACCTAGCGCAGTCCGCTCGCTGCGCTCGCTGCGGGCGCGCCGCCGTTTCAAACTCATTTCTTCAGTCCAACTCATTGGTTTATGATCTCCATCTTGCTCAGTTTAACCGATTAGTTCAAGTCATTACAGCTTCTAACGGAAATTCAGCTGTTAAAATATTCAAACTGAATTGATGTGCCACCTATTGCATACTTTCAGGCGCACATGTTGAAAAAATGACGACGATGCGGCGACGGGGGGGCTTCATTTGGGATTATACCTAAAAATCTCAAAAAGCGCCGAATCTAACCACGATTCATTGGAAATACTTACTTTTTAACAGTTTCTGATAAAAAAAAAATCCCTAATAATTTTTCCTTTGCGGATAAATGATTGGAAACAGTTTCACCATCTCCTTAGCAGCTTCGCTAACGCGGGTAAAAAATGGAGCACTTGTAGGATGGAATTTTTCATTTAATTAAATTTACATCCAATAACAAAAATCAATAACATGTTTTGATGCGGATGTATTGTACAAACATAAACAAATATTTTACTGCATATTTTAGACTCAAATGTTTTGAAAATAGTCTAATATCGAAGAAAATATTAGAAAGTGCGCCAAGTTTGGACCCGCGCCAAGTATGGTGCTTCTACGGTACAGAAATACAATGCAAGGAAGAAAAATAAGAACTTTCAAAACCAGATTGAAAATTGCACGAAATGCACTTTAATCCCGCTTGACACAACTATACGGACACAAGCTGAAACCAAGTGCAGTAAAAACCATTCAAACTCCTCAACCCTGCATCGTAAATTGAGGCAATCGGTCTTTTTAGCCAAACCTTGCAGATTGGGTTATACTTGGAATTACGAGATCGCGTTCTTGTGTACATGTATCTTAGAATATTTAAAAAAATACTTTGTCCGTTAATATGAATGCAATGCAGACGTATTCGATGAAATAAATTGCAATAAACGAAATAAAAAGCGTAAGTTATGAAAATGTGTAATTTACATACCTATTAGCGTGGTTGTACATCTCAGTAATTTACATCGATGTTATAAACCCAATCTACTATCAAATTTTGAAAACCGCGTATGTCGGATATCTACTGTACTGTAATTGCATAACAACCAGTTTAAACAAACGGACAATTTGTTTGCTTTATAACTAATTATATAACTTTATAATTCGCTTTTGATCTCAATGCTTACTCACTTTTAGCAAAGCATTCATATTTTATGAACTGGTTTAAGACCCAAAATGTTGAAGCATTTTCCCAAAATTCTAGCTGTTGTCTCACACAGTAGTACTCTTGATGCGTTCACTTCGACTATCTCTCCTGCAAATAAAAAAAAAAAAACAAAAGAAAACGTTAGGTTAAGAGAATTGAAAAAGTAAAAACGCGATATTACCTTTCGCATTTTTTTTGATGCAGTAACAACTGTCATAAAATTCGCTAAATGTTGTACAAATTTCGTACACAAATTCACACAGATGGTGCAACGAGAGATTTTTCGTGATCAGGAGAATGACATCGGTAAAGCGAAGTAAAACCTTGGTTAATTTCCATTCTTTTTCATGCTCCAGCGTGATGTTCGTATTCTCGATTACTTTTTGCATGTTGTTGGCAAAATCACCTCCACAAGTTCTAGCTATTGAACGGATACGCGTGTAAGCGTAAAGTAAATAGACGGCTGTGTTGCCTTTATCTTCCAGCATCTACAATAGAAAAATAAGAAATATGCAAGCAAAATAAGCGATCATTCCGGATTTGTCATGACAGTTATATCTTACCTTGTCGAAAGAAAAAACGTATTCGTTATTACGATTGTGTGATAGATCAGCATATTTTATACAACCGTACGCAACGGATTCCTGGGCTGCACGCATCTCTTCAGGAGAAAGTACCAGATTACGTTCTTTTTCGATCAGTTTATCCATCGATCGTTTTAGACCTTCATCTAGTAGCTCCGCCAACTTTACCGTGTCACCTGAACGTGTTTTAAATTTTTTACCATCTTCTCCAAGTACTACGCCAAATCCTACGTGATCTACGCGATGCTTAGTTTGATCTAATATGTTCGATCGTCTTGCGCAAGAGAAGACAGTCTGGAAATGTGTCGCCTGTCCCGCATCAGTTACGTAAATAAGCCAATCAGCCTTTTCTTCGTGTAAGCGTTGCTTTATGGCGGCCATGTCGGACGTGTCGTACGTAAATCCGCCGTCCGATTTTACGATCGTTAGAGGAATGCCGTTACGATCTTCTCCCCACATAATCAGGCGACCTTCGTCTTCCTCCAGGAATCCGCTACATTTGAGTTCGGCTACGATTTGCTGCATACGGCTCTGGTAAAAGGACTCTCCACGCTCAATCAGCTTAACATCCAGACGATTGTAAATGGTCTGGAACTCCTTACGGGATACATCGCATATTAGGTTCCATGCTTTCAAGTAGCTCGGTTCTCCGCTCTGTAGTTTTACCACGCACTCGTAGGCACGCTTCTTGAATGCCTCGTCACTATCAAAACGAACTTTCGACTCCTTGTAAAATGCTTGCAAGTCACTGATCGGTGGGGAAACAGATTGGAAATCCGGAAAGCGATCCTGTAGATGTGCAATCAACATACCAAACTGTGTTCCCCAGTCACCAATGTGATTGATGCGCAACACATCATGCCCCAGAAACTCAAGGAAACGGCAAATAGAGTCACCGATAATTGTTGATCTGAGGTGCCCAACGTGCATTTCTTTAGCCACATTTGGCGATGAAAAATCTACAACCACCTTCTTACGCTCCTGACGTGGTGCTAATACACCTTCTTTCAAAATGTTCATAACATATTTCTCTCCATGAGTCCTGCAAAACGAAAAAAAGGTATAATTAAACTACACATACAAATATCAGACATGGTGAGGAATAGATTGTTATGATCACTACCGTACCTGGAAAGGAATACATTGACATAACCTGCACCAGCTACTTCAACTTTTTCGATGAAATTTATCGAGTGATCCAACGCTGTTATAAGTTTTTCAGCAACATCACGCGGAGAAGCCTTAATCGATTGCTGTTTTAGTTGCTGTACTATTTGCATTGCACTATTGCATTGATAATCGCCGAACTTAGCAGAGGAAGAAATCGTTATCACTGCCGGCACTGTTACTCCCGGGTAAGCTTTAGTGATGGCCTCGGCGAAGAGTTGTTGCAATTGTCCGAGGATAGAAAACACGACATGATCATTGCCACTAGCAGAAGACTGCTCGCGCTTTACCGACTGCGTGGATATCATTGGCGTTAATTAAAAGTGTTCACAGAACATGATGCCACGTATCTTACCGATTGCAGGATTTCAAGGCGGTGGCGCAGCCTCGTGTTTTCTTCCATTATTTTCTTTAGTTCCGGATCGAGTAATTCCAAACCGAGCCCTTGACGCGTATCAGCTATTTCAGATTTCAGTTGAAGAATTTCTTTCTCGATTTTTCTGATACTTTTAGTGGCGTTATCGAAGTCAGTCATCCTGATTTTGTAGGAAAATGTTCTTTTAAAATATACCGGTGCTTGGCTTGCAAATCGTGAAATTTTGTTCCCGAGGGAAAAATGTCAGTGTTGGCAGAAGTGTGGGCAGAATCGGGATTCAGAAGATCCGAAGATTTGATCCGTATACGGATTCCAAAGATTCGAATAACAACTTGACGGATTCAAAAGATTTGATTCTATTGGGATTCGAATCAGATTTGACTTGTTTGGGATTTGATTTGATTCGATTCTAACTCGGGGTCCACACTACAGCGCGACGTCGCCTGACAGGAGCAGAACTCCACCCGGTTCAAGGTGTATAAATATAGAATATAGAGCAACAATGTCAATTTCTGTCAACTGCCCGCTAGGCAATTTCGAGCAAATCGTCCTCAAAAACGTCCTCCATGACACAAACATCGAGCAGTTTTGTATGGTGAGGAGGACAAGGAGGACGATTGCTCGAAAAACGTCCTCCTTTTGTTTCATCCCCATACAAAAATGGAGGACGTTTGTTCGCGCGGAGGACGTTTTGAGAACGATATTTCGAGCTGCCTAGCGGGTGGGTTGTTTTCTGCATATTCATATGCAATTGTGATTTTTAGTCAGTTAGTCAGTCGTATGTTAACTGTGAACGAGTAGGTGCTGTTTCTTCTACGATATTGTCTCTGATACTTCCGTGTGTTCGCGAGCTGCCGATTTTCTTGCTTCGTATTTCTGTGGGAGAGAGAGAGACAGTTTTGTTAGGTCAGTACTTTTCCATTCAATTACCTTTGTGTACGGCCGATGTGCTGTTTTGATCCCGGGTGGGTTGTGATCGTTGAAGATCGGGATGCACGATAATTGCGTTGAACCGTTGGTGCCGTTGTAACTGGAGATGATACTATGCCTATATATATAGAGCAAATATGTTTTAAAAAATTCACCCAGTGCAATTTCATAACATGTCTTTAATTTTTTTTAATTTCCAGCGATGGATATTGCATCGAATGACATGTTTAGGACCGGCCAAGAAGCGTCGGATTTTGAAAGAGTTGGTCCTCACAGAGGAAGATATAATTGAAGGTAAACCTAAATATAACAATGCTTTAGTTGCGTTTTCAAACAAAAAAAGCTTCATTCACAGGTCCAACGGCACCAAAACAGCTTTTTCTACAGCATATTTCTAATTCCGTTACGCCTGGTGAGTTTAGAAAATCTTTCGTAGTTTTATATTTTGGTTAATGTTTCGTTTCTTCCTAGGCCCGAGTCAGCTGAATCAAAAAGTGATTTTACTTCCTGCTAAACCTTCTGGTCGTTCTTCTCCCGCTGCTCCTGGTGAGTTTAGAAAATCTTTCCTAGTTTTATATTTTGGTTAATGTTTCATTTCTTTCTAGGCCCGAGTCAGCTGAAATAAGGATTGGATATTTCTCCTGCTAAACCTTCTGGTCGTTCTTCTCCCGCTACTACTGGTGACACACGTACGTTTAGTTCTGATGACCAACGGAGAATATAATCTGTATTCACAAACTGATGTACAAGCTTGCTTTGTTGTACAGAAATTTTCGCACGCAATTATACTGTGATATTCCGGCACTTTAAATAATCGCACTCAGCACGGGCTACGATCGGAAAATATCCGTTCGACGGTCGGTGAAAAATGAACTCTGTGTGTTTATACATCGTATGTTCAAAGGTACCTTTGAAGTCTCCAGCTTCGTGTTTCCATGAAGTGGATGATTATTACTTTTCAAACGAAGTTCTTAGTAGTCATTTCAATAATTATACAAAATTAAGATAAATTCATAAAAAAACTACAAATAGGATCCTCAGAAAAGCAATTAACTCTCTTTTTTTCAATAAGAACCCTCAAATGTACGAATTCGCTGAGAATCCGTGGCATAAAACCTCGCGGATTTCTTCCCATACAAACGGGAACGAACGGATTTGCGAAAAGAGTTCATTTCGTTCATATTCAAAATGGCAGGTAAAATGAACACATTTGAGAGGCGGTGAGTGAAACTTGACAGTCAGATTTGCCCGCGCTTTTCAACGTGAGTGACCTTTGACAACTCGATTCGAACGGATTTTATCCGATGGTAGTCCGTGCTGTACCCGTTTATTACGAATCATCTTCCTTCGCACGCAGCGCGCTTTTATATCAATCTTTCACAAAAGGCCCAATGACACGACGTAATTAAAGTAAGGTGACCGCTTGCTTGTGATGCGCAATATTATCCTTTTCAGGATCTATCTATAAATTGATCATCTTACCCTATCTAAATTATACTCCTTATTATCCTAATTTTAATTACCTATCTTGTGGAATTATTTCCTACCTATTTATAATTATATTTCGATTTAAATTTACAATTACAGTTAGACGTCGATTATCTGGGGTCGGATTAACCGGGGGGCGGATTATCCGGAGGCCTTGCAACTGACAACTGCACAACCATGTTGAAATTTTTCAATGAACTTCAAGTTAGTTTGCAAAAGTTTCTTAGGAATAATATGTCAAACTAAATTGGTCGAATCAAAAATACTTATAAAAATTACAATTGAAAAATAATTCCAACATTTTTTTATGATTAATCAACTAACTGGAACACAAATTCCCGTATAAAGGGTGTCCCAGAAAGTATAAGCACGATTTCAAAATTAGGTAAAAAATAAAACCTGTTCCAGAAACTGAATTTTTGTTTCATAAATTGTGTTTGGGTTCTGTTCTGGACTATTTGCGAAAAACAAAAATTTTAAAAATTTAATCGTATGCTAATGACCGCACTTTTGATCTGTCGCCTCCGATATGGCTCAGCACGGTTTTCGACACTTTTGAACGGTTTTACAGTGTTTTTGAAAACTGTCGATGTTTTTCGCAGCTTTAAAATGTTTTCTCAAGTGTGCCTTCGTTAGCGCCCAAAATATCTCAATTGGTCTGGTCTTGGTCGACTCTTCGTCGAACTGATGCATGAGGGTTGACCACACAGCAGCTTGTCGTACAGCTTCCGGGCCCGATGTTTAATGCATGCAGCCTAATTTGCACTCCGTTTCGATTTCTTTTGGATTTTGTACGATTTTAATTTCAATCTTGCCTTGTCTCATTGGACGTTACTTTTTGATGTACCCATTTGTTGAGCCACATCGCGAATGGAACTTTCCTATTTTTGCTTGAATGCTTTTGCTCTTTCCCGGTTCAACTGTTGGTCGATAGGACCAGGTTTTTGACCACTTTTCGGCGTATCCTCGAAGCTGTACTCCTCCCGAAACTTTTGGATGGCGGTTCGTACGGCTCCGATACTCACACCTACCGATAAGGAGTCGAACACCATTTGTGCAGAACGCTTTTGCGCTTTTTGACGGAAATGCCTCGCATTTTAACAGAAACGATTGAAAAAATAGTTTCGATGCACTATCTAGTAGGTTTGAATGTAAACAATCAAACACCCGAAGAATCAACTGTTTGGCGTCATCCGTTTTCCAGAAACGTAATTTAGAAATCGTGCTTATACTTTCTGGGACACCCTTTATATTGCGAGAAATTCTATTCTTACTTATTGAAGCATCCAAAGTGAACTAGCTGAGACTCAAAACTGGGTTTTATAAATGTATTTTAAAGGCGTTTTAAATGATTGCAACTTTCACTTAACAGCAACTGTCAAACACTCATTTCACTCATGTGAAACCCAACTTAGCACGTCTAAACGCGAAATAAACAAACAATTTAAGTTGCGCAACTAAAATTTCACTTAACGTAGCCGCCCAGGTAACCACGAGCTGTCATCTTTGGAACATTCAATGTTTATACCATGTGCGAGAGCGAGAGCGCACGACTAAGGAAGCAATCCCACTGTGCCTCTCCCTTTCCACTGTATCACACAAATTTGTAAACAAAATCAGAAGCAACGTTGCAAGCTTCCAGCACTTCGGAAATTTTGATTTTATCAAAAATGGCATACAAAAACAACTTTCTAGGGCAGCTTAAGCGTTCAGGTAATTTGTACAAAGTGAATGGGAAAAGATTTGATCAGGAGAGCCAACATTCTTGTGGAATGGATCGTAAGTGTTTGTGCTTGTGCTGCTCAATATTTGAATGCGAAATTTAAATAAACGATTATTTATTTTAGAAGCTCCTAGTACCAGTGTGGGTCAGCTAGAGATTAATGACGATTCTTTGATCGTCTTCGATCTAGTTGTCCAAGAAGACCTCAGAAGAAGAAACGCGTTCTGGAGACGATCACGGTCAAGACGAAGTCTCAAGAATCGATGGTGTACCGGATAACGTGAGCAGTGTAGATAGCTTTGGTGGAAGTACTTTGAAGTAAGGCAACACGACGTTGGAGGAATGTATAAGGTTTTTGGCAGTTGTTCAAAATCTGTTTAATTCGATTGTGAACAAGATGTTAGATATTTTACGAGAGAATCAGCTGCCGAAGAACGGTTGTACTCTTTTGAAAACTAATAGGACCGTCGCGAACATTATTGCAGTGAATGGTGGTCGATATTGGCACAAAGCCATCCCATGTAGTTTGTCCAAACGATTCAGGTAAGATGATTGAAATACTAGTCGAATGCGCTAACACGTATCGTGATGTTGAATTATTATTTATTTCTAGCAATGTGAAATGTCGATATCTCTAAATTTATGTATCGATGGGTTGCCACTACACAGACGTGGCCTGGACACGTTTTGGCCGATTGTTATGAACATCCATGAGCTACCAGAAGTGGCTCGGTGGCAATCTTCAGCGGCTCGTCAAAGCCGCTAAGGGTCGAAGAGTTCCTAAGACATGTCTGCAGGAGCTTAACGACTTTGATTACGGAGCCATCATCAACGAAGTGCAACATGAGATAAAAGTTCGTGCAATTATAGCTGATGCAGCGGCACGAGCATTTATTAAAGGTAAGACTTTCTTTCTCTCTAATTGTTACTTTACTCATCTTTGTGTCGTCCGTTTTCAGGTGTGACAAACTTCAATGAGAAACATGGTTGTTTAAAGTGTACTACCGAAGGCGAATATAATTTGAATTCCCACACATTAGTTTAGAAGGGCGTTTGTTAATCTATGTGAACCTACTGGCCTAAATGTTTGCCTAGGTTTGTTTACCTCACTGAGTGGAACCAATACCAGGGAAATAAAATACAAGCTTGCGGCCATTCAAGTAGATGAGGAGGGTCAACATCTATTTATACGTTTATCTCATTCATTAGTGGAGTAAGTTAAGAAACGACTAATCAATCGAAAGAATAATATAAACATGTAACATATATGGGCATCCAACATACACAATAAATACAAAATATTGGTTTTTCGTTCCCTAACGACATCGATTCATTTTAATTAGAGTTTGACTTTAAAATAATTCTGCACATAAAAGAAATATCGATTAGTATACATAAACACTAGAGAAACCAATAAACAAAATGGAAATCACAATAGTGTAGTTAAAAAAAACCCAATAGCAAATCACTTTTCAGTTTTCAATTCACAATCTTTCCATGGAATTATGAAAAGCACCGTTCGGTTGGAAAAGTAGCCAAATCAATGAAACACACAATGAAAATGATGCTCCACCAAGTGATGCGCCGACATTCATCTCCACGGAATTACCCAAAGCAAGCAACCAAATTTTGACCCACAAGACGCACCTGCAAAACCAAGATCAAAAAGAAAGATTTAATCGTTTGGTGGCAGTATATAGTGAACCAAAGCAAAAGCAGTGCTTCAGCATACAGATACATACAGATATATTGCGGCTACTTTTACAGACTGGTGCTTTTCGTTGTGCCAAGGAATAACTGTGGTCATCACCTGTTGAAAATGTTTGTTGATAGATATTGGCAACTAAGCTACCAATCGTCGAAGCGGAGCGTGGCTCATGTGATTTGGTGAGCCGACAACAACATACCTCTTCTTGTCCCAACCAGTTCGAGCCTCAGAAGCAGCAAACACCAACACAAGTAAGTAACAATACTAGTTATAAAAAGATTTGAACCAAATGATCCATATTCCCCTCTAATAGGTTGGACAATAATAGTTGCAACTAAATGACAAGCGAGACCGGTGGAAATACAGCGGCTGATCCCAAAGAGTGGGAGATGCAAGATCGTCAAGTGGAACTACAAACTATTTTAAATTCACCGTTTTTTTTATTTCATATCACTATACTTTTTCACCGGGTTTGACCGTCGGTAAAAATGGCCGCCTCCATGAGTTGTCAAAACTCAAACGGCTGGGTTACAGTTCCTAATGTAGCGGTTTATTGGAAGGTGGAAAAACGTTCTAAAGAACAGACAGAATGTTCCAAAGATGCTTGTCAATTGTTAGTTGGGCGGGCTGTAAATTTCTTTCACAGCAATGAAAGTTTCTTGACAGCTCGTGCAACTGACAGATTACGAAGGCGTCAACAGTATAAAACCATTTAAAATGATCGTTAAACGAAATAATCAAAGTTGTTTAATGCGATTTAAGTTCACTTGCATGATTCACAACGATAAATGAGTATTAATATTAATTTTGAAGATGAAATAATACAGCTCGTTTACAATTCTACATAGTTTGTTTACCAACTCATGACTGCCGGTTGACAGTTAGCGTTAATTTGTTGTGAGTCGTGTAAACGCGTGATGCGTTCGGAAACTTTCAGTCCACTGAAATGACGACGACTGAAAGTTTCTCTTGCATGAAAGTTGCTGTCATTTATCTGCAGCTTTAGAACATGTTCGATTATCCGTGGAATTCGATTATCCGGGGACCTCCCGGTCCCGACACCCCCGGATAATCGACGTTCACCTGTATTTGATAAGCATGCTTGAAACATATATCTGTCTTTTTCTTATTGTCTAGCTATCTATCTTATCTGACCGCCCGGTGCCAATCATCTTTCAATCTTATCTAGCGATGACTCAATCGTCTGCAATGATTGCGACTGTCATTTTCACCACCTGTGCGCCGATCTGACTAAGTCGGTTGCAAAGGCGGTTAAAAAGTCTAAAAATGTTGTGTTTATGTGCGATACTTGTATCGCTTGCAAAAAGAAACCGGGCATGCAGGATGTAGTGGTGGAAGAAAGCCGACCGTCAAGCGGAGAGCAATCCCAAGCCCTACAAGCAGCAGATTTAAAATTGTGTGCACTGATTGAGAGTGCTGTGAAGAAGGGACTGGAAAAATGAAAAAAGAAGTGTGTGAGGCGGTAAAGCGCCAAGATACATCAACTTTGCGCGATGCCACCACCACTACATTGAGAGCCCCTCCTGTACCGAAGGTTATCATTGAGAAGCCTTCGCCGGTGAGTGCTAAGGAGAAGGGGAGTGAGAGCTTTGCAACAGTAGTGGCCAAAAAAAGTGGGGCAGATAATAGTTTGAAGAATAAGGTTTAAACTATTATTAGTAATTTTGACGTGGGAAGAGCTAATACCAAGCCCACAGCAACCAAGAGTGTTGTGAAGGAGGCTGGCTCTGGGCCCAAAATAGGTAAAAAAGACGTGGCTAAAGTGGCAGAGCAAAAACTCTCCTAGTCTTTAGTAATTGTACAGAAGGTGGATCAATCTTGCGACAAGACAACAGTCGATCTACGTACCCGTTTGGATCCGAGGAAGCAGCAGGTTTCGGACTTCCGTAATGGTAGGAAAGGTCAGGTTTTTGTACAGTGTCCTGCATCCGCGTTAGATGAAGTTAGCAAGGAGGTGCAGTCCAAACTCGGGGATGCTTATTCCGTTCGTTTACCGTTGTCCAGAGTAAGGATAATGGGAATGACGGAGAAGTATTCTGGTGTGGATGTGATTGCACTTCTGAAGGAACAGAATGCAGGGATCTCGTTCGCGACACTGGAGCTTGTTGGAATGTACGAAAGTAGGTTCTACAAGTACCAGAAGTACAATGTCGTGATCGATGTTGACAAGGAATCGGCACAATGTCTAGAGTTGAGGTCCTCTAGACATCAAGGTCAAAATAGGTTTTGACAGTTGTGCGATAAGCACTTCTGTTCATGTATTGCGATGTTTCCGGTGCGGCCAGTTTGGGCACAAGCGCACCGAGTGCAATAAGGAGGAAGCCTGCTCTAGGTGCAGTGGCGCACACAGGACGTCGGAATGTAAGTCGGCGGCCTTAAAATGTGTGAACTGCGTGTTGGCGGGTTCAAGGGGGAGCACGGAACATGCTGCTTTTAGTAGCGAGTGTCCCGTATACAAAAGACAGGTATCAAAGATTGCTAAACATTCCCAATAGCAGAGATTGCTGGGGATATGACAGCGATATGAAATCATGTATTGCAATGTCGCTGGCCTATCGTCAAGCTATGTTCTGTTAAGCGACTCGGTAGAAAGGATGCAACCCGCGTTGGTCCTTCTATCTGAGACGCATATAACGGAGTGCGAAGCATTTGATCAGTTTAGTATACCGGGGTACAGGGCCGTGTCCTGTTTGTCCCACTCACGACACACAGGAGGGGTTGCAGTTTATGCTGGGAACTCGGTTGCCTTGAAGGTGATTCTAAACGAGTCGCTGGAAGGCAACTGGTTTTTGGGGTTTACTGTGACTCGAGGCATGTCGGCTGCAAACTATGGCGTTCTGTATCACTCACCTAGTTCAAGTGACTCACGATTTGTCGAAATTCTGGAGGACTGGTTAGACAGGTTTTCTAGATTTTGGCAAGCGTAATGTCTTGGTTGGGGACTTCAACATTGATTGGTTCAATGATGTGAGGTTCGAAAAATTGAAGAAACTTATGGACTTGGTGTGCCTGAAGCAGAAGGTTAGTGCAGCTACCCGTATTACGAAGAATAGCAGGACATTGATTGACCATGTGTACTGCAACACAGACTCAATTAGCGTGGTAACAGATGCTTGTGCAAAAATATCTGATCATGAAGCTTTGCTTTTAAATCTGAACGATGGACGTTTCAGGACAGTTCAAAAACAAGTTTAATGCTGGAATAGGTACTCTAAAGAGGGTCTTTGTCAGGCAGTCACTTTGGGTCTACAGAGGGAAACTACAAATTTCCATGAAGCTGCAGATCTATTGAAGGTTACACTAGAGAGTGCTATGAATAGTTTAGTTTATGAAAGGACCGTGGAGACTAGATACTCTGGCAGATGGTATACGTTGGCTCTGGAACGTCTAAAGCGGAAAAGAGACAAAGTGTACAAAAAATTTGTTCGGACTAATCTGGCTTCACATTGGTGTGAGTACACTAAGCTAAGAAACGAGTACAGTAGGTCTTTAAAAACTACTCGTGAGGAATACTTCAATAGGGAAATTAGCAAGCATTAGGGTAATAGTAGGGAACTTTGAAAACTTCTTAAAAGCATGTTGAAACCCGACGAGAATACAGCTTCATGCGTGAAATTCGATAACTGTTTCGAGTCCAATGAGGCGATGATCGCAGCAGGGTCCAACAACTTTTTTGTGAATAGCGTCACACTTGTTAACAGCTACATTCCGACGGTAGACGAACCAGTCGAGCTGAGACAAGTTGATACTCATAGGCATAAATTTTCTTTTCAACCAATAGACAAGAGCAAGCTAAGGCAGATATGTTTTCACCTGACCAGAACGGCAGGAATAGGGAATGTAAATGCAAAAACTTTGCAGGATTGCTTTCATGTAGCGGGGCAGACGCTCCTGGATTTGATTAACCAATCGAGGAGAGGGGTGTTTTTCCGGAGACATGGAAGGAGTCATTGGTTGTACCTATTCCAAAGCTGACTGGAGCTATCAAAGCGGAAGAGTTCCGCCCCATCAACATGCTTCACACTATCGAGAAGGTCCTGGAGGTTGTTATCAAGGACCAATTGGTGCAATACCTGGACCAGACCGGACTGCTGGCTCGGGAGCAGTCGGGATATCTGGAAGGACATTCCTGTGAAACTGCACTGAACCTGGTGCTTGCGAAGTGGAAGGGGTTGATGGACAGTGGACAGCCGGTGCTTGCAGTTTTCTTGGATCTAAAGCGGGCATTTGAAACAATATCGAGACCCTTGTTGCTCACAACACTTAAACGATTCGGTATTGAGGGTAGGGAACTCAGTTGGTTCAACGATTATCTGACAGGTAGAACCCAGAGGACAATTTTCAAAAAATCTGTTTCAGATCCCATTGAGAACACCCTTGGGGTTCCACAAGGAAGTGTGCTTGGACCAATTTTGTTTATCATGTATATAAATGACATGAAGCAGGTCTTACGTTCCTGCGAGATAAATCTTTTTGCTGATGACACAGTGATATTTATATCGCGAAAAGACGTGAAACAGGCAGAGTCCCTTTTAAATGCAGACTTGGTGGCTCTGGATGCCTGGTTGAAATACAAGAAACTAACATTAAACATTAGTAAAACACACTACATGGTGATGTCGAGGAGGGAGTGGATCGGCCAGCTTTCCATTGCCATCAACACGAAACCACCCTAGTGGCAAAATCAGCATGCTTTCTCGTTCTGTCCAATTGACAATTGATACCGCCAGAATGAGAAAGCATGCTGATTTTGCCACCGGGGCAATTGACCGAGTCTCCCAGGTTAAATATCTGGGAGTCACTCTGGACGACGGGCTTACATTTAGTGCACACATTGATGGGGTCATCGCTAAGGTGGCAAAGAAGTGTGGGGTGATGAGTAGACTGGGGAACAACCTAAATTTTTTTGGGAAAGTTCACCTCTACAAATCAATTATCTCACCACATTTTGATTTTTGTCCATCAATATTGTTCCTCGGCAATCGGACACAGCTCAAAAGGTTGCAAAAAGTGCAAAATAGGGTAATGAGGTTAGTGTTGTGTTGTAGTCGGTACACGCCTTCTGCTGTTATGCTGGATGTCCTGCAATGGATGTCGGTAGAGCAGCGGATAGCGTATCAGACTATGATACTAATATTTAAACTCCTGAGGGGCGTGTTACCGGGGTACCTTGGAGAAAGAGTAATTAGGGGTTCTGACGTTCACCGGTACAACACTCGTAGGGCTCATGACCCCAGGACGTCGAACTTCTCTTCAGTATTTGCCAGGAATTCAATATTTTGTAAAGGAATACAATGGTACAACAGCATGCCAAGAGAGATTGCCGAGGCTGCAAACGTTCGTGAGTTCAAGCGCTTGTGTGCCGTGTACGTTAAGCAGGTTGTTAAGTAGAACCTAGTAGCATGTGAAATGTCTCGTAGTTGTGTATTGTCAAAACTTAATGTTTGCAAGCATTGCACTAGTCATCACGATCTCACAGATGATGATGATGAGATTTTTGTTTTGTAAATTTAAATGTAAATAAAAAAAAATGGAACAACATATCTTTGAGACACGCGCGCGTAAAAGTGGAAATTTGAAGTTGATCTTTGTGTAGGAACTGTATCAGTCGCTCTTGTGCAATCACGTGGCAGGCGCCTCGAATTCATCCATTGATGATTTTTTCGACGTGACCAACTGTTTCACGGATAAGGTTTGCTTAATTTGCCAATCCTGGAAAGTGGTAACTCCCCTCCATATGTAGGATAAGGGAGATACCGGCTACATGAATAGGAGAGAGCATTTTTTAGCCGTGCACTCCGGAGAGCGGTTCCACGACTCCTGTCTTATGGAAGTTGTGCTAACCGCTGTACGCAAGGAAAAGAGAGATGACTGGTCTTTTTCGTGAAGGATCACTTTGATCCCATCACTTCGTGATTTGCCTTGGATATTGCTTACAAATATCTTATGATAACTCCGCCATTCTCAAACCTGTGTTGGGGTAAGAGGTGGTACTCATCATCATCATCATCATCATCATCATCTTAACGAAAGGTTTGAAATGTTTCAACTAACTAGCTTACTATAATTATTTCAAACACCTAAAACCTAAATTCGTTGGTTGTTATAATTAACATATATGTATAAAGATTATTATGCTACAATACCGTTGCATGTTTGCTCTTCAACACCCCTCCTCAAACACATAACGGTTCAACTCCCAAGACAGCTCGATGTCTAAAAATACTTGCACACATTGCCAATGTTGGCACCAACTTTCACTGCCAATATGCAAATTCTATGGTATCGCCATCTGACGGAAAAATTTGCAACCAAATCTTGCTCAACCAAAACATTTTGGTTGCAACCTCGCCAATGTTTGACAATTCAAAATTACCTAGCACAGAAATGGTAAACAAACCAGTATACCAAGCGTAAACAACCATTCGCATTCAAACACAACTGGTGTTGTTTATTTTTAATGTAAAAACGAGTATAGAATGAAATTTAAAACAATGTTGTCGTCGCCTACTTGTCGACAACTTGCGCTGATACTTCACACATGAGCAATGCCAAGGTAAGCTATTCTTACAGAAAAACAGATGCTGTCAAGTATTGCTTTGGTATTACCTTGGCAGGCATTGCTCAGGTGTGCAAGAGTTTTAAGACAGATTGACACCACATGACCAACATCCAGAAAAATAATAGTTGAAAGAAATATCGACAGAATGAAATAAAAACAGCAAGACCCAATAGAGGGAATAAACATGACGATAGAGGGAACTACAAATAGCAAGGACAAATTAGGAAGAGTAGTTTAGAACAGAGTTTTTTTACGAATCGGTACAGAGTGTCTTTGCTTTTTCAATGTGTCCACGCTTTTTTAGTTCTTGTCCTCGCTGCAGCGAACCGAGGGGTTCTCACGACAGGCTCGCGAGCACACGAAAAGCGTTCGGAAAAGTTCTGATAATAACTTCCTAACTCCACAATCTGTTCTAAACTCCTCTTCCTAATTTGTCCTTGCTATTTGTAGTTCCCTCTATCGTCAGTTTACAGCCTCGGCCACGGTTCACGGGAACTTTGTCATTGATTATGGGAATCTTAGCCGTCGAGGTCCGAACTGCGGCCGTCGATCCGGTAATAGCTGCCTCTTTTTGCCAAACGTCGCTTAAGAAATGCGATTCAGCGCACTCTTTCTAGCACACCGTTTTCTCAGCCATTTGGCAAGCATATCAGAACATCCTAAAAGTATGCAATTACATAATTATGCACTGTATAATTTTTACTCACTCACTCACTCAGTTCATTCGGTACCAGTGTTCGATTGTGAACGCCTGACGTTATGCCGTACATGTGTCCCAGGTGCCTGTAGAAATTCAATGGTAGAAAGAGTGCGCTGAATCGCATTTCTAAAGCGACGTTTGGCAAAAAGAGGCAGCTATTACCGCATCGACGGCCGCAGTTCGGACCTCGACAGCTAAGATTCCCATAATCAATGACCAAGTTCCCGTGTACCGTGGCCGAGGCTGTATTCCCTCTATTGGGTCTTGCTGTTTTTATTTCATTCTGTCGATACTTCTTTCTACTATTATTTTTCTGGATGTTGGTCATGTGGTGTCAATCTGTCTTAGTCGTGTGTGTGTGGGTGGTGTGCGTGTATTAATGTGCACTGTTGGAGAATCAGTGTTGGATGCGCAGTTGAAGGAAACTAACACCGGTAAAAGAGTAAATGAGGCCCCGGCCGCCATGTTTTCGATCGTGGCTACACCTCTTGTGGACGTTTAAACTGAATGTATGCAATTGGTGATACATTAATTCGTTAAATTCAACCTACGAGTATTTGAACCGTAGTGTGTACCGTTAATTTCGGCTACGCAATCAACCTAAGGGTGCGGTATGAGGGGGGCCCACGGGCCCCCCTTATTTCTCAAAACTATAACAAACTCTCTTTTTCGGTAGACCTAGCGCAGTCCGCTCGCTGCGCTCGCTGCGGGCGCGCCGCCGTTTCCAACTCATTTCTTCGACGAAACTCATTGTTTCATGCTGTCCATCATGTGTGGAATAGTTTACTTACTAGTAACTTAACATGTAAAAGTATATTAACCCGCATTCAACCTCCACTGGGTGATTAGTTTAAACCGTTATTGCCTTTTATGCGAACCGTTAGCGTTCAAAAATTCGAAACGAATGCATGTGTCGCGCTTTGCATAGCTTCAGGCGCTTAATGTGAACCAGCAGGAAGAGGAGAATCTAGCCCGGGGCCTCATTTACTCTTTTACCAACTGTGTTTTTTTTTCTCAGGCATTTTTAAATCTTTGTGAATGAAAACTAAATTCGTTGATTAATTAATGTCGACAGTGTTCCAACGTTTAACTATATGTACACGTATCATTTCACTCGTGTTAAACTCTATTTCTGTTTTGATGCATCCAAACACCGGATAAACAAAACAAGACTCCACGAGCTGACAACTATAGAAATCAAAGGAGGAAAAATATGGCGCCACCTTGGAAACCAAAATTCAGTAACTCCAACAACAACACCATACAAAACTTCGGGATAGTTCTAAAACCGGTTCAGTTTGCTGTCTGGGTAGTTCCGTTACGTTCCGTTACGTTTATAATACCTACTAAAGATTTGGCTGACACAAAACAAACGTTGGTTGTGTACATTCTTCTCGTCTGAATTTTCAGTGGTTGATATGAAGGTGTTCTTCAAACTAAAACAAAGTTTTAGTTCAAATCAATGGCCATCAACCATTTTTATTCCGTTTTACTTCTTTGGCTTCCATGCCGTGCAGGTTTATATTAATACATTCAGTGCTTCAATTGGAAGACATTTTTGTCAGAAGCAGAAAACATGCACTACTCGTTTATGACTCCATGTTCGGATCTGCTGTCATACAAAACGCATTGAATCGTATGAGTAAAGAACAAAGCACGCTTCTATTAACCAGCTTCGAACGATTTGTCAAACGACGATAACCGAGGACAAGGAACCGAGGACAAGGAACTGAGGAAGATTTATCCTATCGAGACAACATGACGACAAAGTAGTAGAAAAAGACGCATTTCTTCAAGTTTCAGAAGCCCTTTGTGTGGCACATTATGTTCCTAAATTGGCGCATTGTTTTTGTAATGTTCCATATTTGGCGCGATGTGTTCCTTACTTGGCGCACTTAAAACAAAGTGGATGTAGTTCATTGAATTCAACAGCTTTATTCAAAATTCAACTTAAAACAATAGAAACACTTTTCAACAGGAATTTAAAAAACAATTTAGCTTTTTTTGCCGCGGACTTTGGCTTCTCTCGTGAAAATAAAACTATCTCATCGCTAACTTTTATAATCTCATTCATCCATGCCTTCTATGATTCAAAAGTATCTAGCAGTACGAACAGTTCTCCAAGGTGAATAATTAGGAACACTCCCGGTTGACAAAAATTCAAATTTTTTGCAGCTGTCATGTAGTACCAGCAAGTTTTTCCATGGCAGATTGCTGGGACTCTTGCTGGAACTACATAGTACCAGCAACAATGTCAATTTCTGTCAACCGGGCTGTGAGCCAAACTTGGCGCAAAATATTTTTGCTTCAAAATTGTAATAAAATCTCAAAAAGCGCCGAATCTAACCCCGATTCATTGGAAATACTTACGTTTTAACAGTTTCTGATAAAAAAAAAATCCCTAATAATTTTTCCTTTGCGGATAAATGATTGGAAACAGTTTCACCATCTCCTTAGCAGCGTTGCTAACGCGCGTAAAAAATGGCGCACTTGTGGGATTTAATTTTTCATTTAATTAAATATACATTCAATAACCAAAAACCAATAACATGTTTTGATGCGGATGTATTGTACAAACATAAACAAATATTTGACTACATATTTTAAGCTGAAATGTTTTGGAAATAGTCTAATATCGAAGAAAATATTAGAAAGTGCGCCAAGTTTGGACCCGCGCCAAGTATGGTGCTTCTACGGTAGTGTTTTTTTTTATAAATTCAATGAAACAAAGTGTGTGGACCCAGATAGACTCGTAAATGCCTATTATTGCCGCAGACCAACATACGTCTTTTTATTATCACATTCGCTTGATTTTGGGCACATATTTCGGAATAAGCCACAACCAATTTGTTTTGATAAAGATTTTGCAATAAGAATACTACTCTGCATGAAAATCCCAAGTCCCATAACACTTCAATATATTGTCGAGTGTAATCAATACGTTTAACATTAACATACCACCTCAAGACGGGTTGGAAAAACTTTTCTTGAAGGGAAATATACGTTGGAATCCTTGTAATGTGCTCTCCATAAATCTATATTACAGTCGTTAATGACGATTTGTCTCCCTTCTTCACTGCGGTACAGTGTATATAAAAAGGGGAAGGCTCTTGAATTGTATCTTTTCGAGTATCGACAGCTTTTTCTGTCGAACAGGCGACAATAAATTTAAATTAGAATTTGCATAAAAAATAAGGCCGCAGTAGGGCTTACTAAGGATTTTTCTCATATTCCCATGTTCTTGAACTATAACAACAATTCGCGAGTGAAATTGCAATTAACTCGCAGTTGTTTTCAATCGTCCTGATTAATTGAACCGAAAATACATTGAATTTGCATTATATGATATTATTTGAAGTGCTTTGAGTTCTTGCAAATAAATGTTCTACTTCATTCAGAAACTTTCGTCTATCACCTTTCGTTTGGGATCCATATTACTGAAAACAATATACATTAAGCTGCTAATAGACGGGTGCAATATTTCAATGCAATGAAATAAAATATGACACTCCAGTAGAAAGTGACAGCAACATTGCAATGATCGAACCGGGGTGGTTAAGCATCGAAATATGGCAATGACTGTTATTTTTGGTAGAAGTGGCAGATTTTATTTCATTGCATTGAAAGGTTGCATCCGTTTATTAGCAGCTTTACGTGTAATAGAAATATTGCAATATACTTCTTCTTCTTGGCGTAACGACCATCTTGGTAATTTCTGCCCCCGTTAAGGGCTTACAAGACTATTTTCCGTTGTGTACGTGAATAGTCCTCTCGTACAGGGGTGGGTTCAGTCTCGGTTGGGATTCGAACCCAAGCCTTCGAGGTTGCAATGTACCTAAACTAAATAAAAATGTATAAAGCAAATATGAGACATTCAAATACGTTGTCCAATACATGCCCAGCAGCTCATCTAGCTTGTGTTCCTCTTCTTCACACATACAGCTCATATTCTCAAGCGAAGGTAAATCATAGAAGCTTCATCTAGTTGATTGAACAAAGCTTACAATGTAAAAAGGAATGTCATAAAAGTTCTATAGGTAAAAACTTGTAACATCTGGCATCTCCAGACTTCCTACTTCCTGTATGTATTTGATATACTTTTTTAGAGGGCTGGTCCGTTTTCTAACAAATTTAAGAAACAACCAAAATTGAGCTGCCATTACGTTCAAACGAACCCGACAGAACAATGAAGAATAATCTTTTGACGTCATTGGTCAGGTGGTGGTTTCTGTTACGATCGAGTGAAAATAGATTAAATCACGCGTGGAATGTACTGGTGCTAGATAGGTATGACGGAGTAGGTAAATTATTTTTGAAACACCCAATTCCATCCCTTTGGTTATACTGTTAATAAATTAAATGAAAAAATAAATTTTCAAAACAAAAGTTTTTCCCTAAACGTACTAAAAAATAAAAAAAATTATGTATGTTAAATGAGATATGTATTTATATACACTGCGTCCCAAAATGATAGCCTCACCCTGTTTTTTCACTCATATGCTATTTTAAATGATCGCAAGGTAAAATAAACAACCGAAACATATTTCTTAATTTAAAAGAAATGTGTTTCACTTCTAATTTATCAGAAAATTTAATTTTAACATTTTGGTCAAAAATTTAAAAAATGGATTGTCCCATAATGATAGCCTCACTTAAAAAATCATTCAAATTAACAAAGCAACCCAGTTCCTACCCACGTTATCAGTTGCCAAAAGTAATTTTTAAGTTCTCTTACTTTAATTTGTTATTTAATTTGAACATTGGAAGCGCAAAACAACTCTAGGAACGAGAAAAAAGTCAAATTGTTGCTTATCGCTTTAATGGCAAGTCAAATCATGAGATTGGTGTGCTTATAAATAGATTCACAAACGTCATTAACGATTATGTAAAAGATTCCAGTTAATATGGGCTTCAGAAGTCTCCTGGTCGTCTTCAAAATCTTTCCTCGCGTGAAAATCGGAGGATTTTTTAAGTTGCTTTCAATTCAACCAAAGGTTGCCGTAGGACAAAAAACGATTTCTGGTTGAATGTGCACAAAAATGCTGTGTTGCGTGCTTTGAATTCATGTTCTGATATTGCAAGAGAGTCCATGAAGAAATTTTCTGCCCTCAAACTTCACCAAAAAGCCGCTAGATTGGAGTTTGCTACAGAACATATGACATGGAAGAATGAGTGGAGAAACGTAAGTTGTCCGTTTGCAGTCTTGTTCAGATTTTAAATTATTATTTTATGTTAGGTGTATTATAATTATGAAAAAAAGTTAAGTATTGATGGATCGGATAGTTACATCCATTACTGGCGAAATTTGAGACGATAGCACGATTTTTCTGTCGTCTTAATTTTGAAGGTGATTCGGTCATGATTTGGGCTGCGTTCAGCGGTCATAGTAGAAGTGAATTGGCTCTTGTACCAAAACTCGTATGAACAGCGATATGCTTATCGACATCCTGGCGAATCATTTGAAGCCTTATCTGGAAAATCACAACACCCAACAGCTCATTTTTAAGCAAGAAAATGCTGCCGTACACGCACGCAAGATAACAAGAACTCACCTTGCACGGTCGGGTATCAAAACAATGTCTTAGCCAGCCGTTTCCCCAGACCTTAATCCAATGGAAAATGTTTGTGGAAGGCTAGTTCAAGAGATTTATAAAGATGAGAGACATTACGAGACCATATAGGAGCTTAAACTTGCTATCCGAACTGCTTGGCGTTCCTTATCAGTAAATACGTTAGAAAAATGATCGGAGAGCATACCATCAAGCATTTTCCAAGCAATAAATAGTAATGGAGAACCAACTGATAACTAACCCGGTTGACGGAAATTCAAATTTTCTGCTGCTGTCATGTAGTTCCAGCAAGAGTCCCAGCCCACTAGGCAAAAACTTGCATGCTAACTCCTAATTTTGTGTCACCTCGATTTTGCCCATACAAAATTGAGGAGTTTTGAGGAGTTTTGAGGAGTTTGAGCCACTGGCTTATGAGCGTGTGTTAGTGAGAACGTGCAGCCCAGATCTATGCATGTGTTGGTGAGGACCATGGAATTTATGTATGTAGTAGTGATAGATATTTTCTTTCGGTTGGCGCCACAAAACACGAATGTCAAAATTAAAATTCCATCCAATTTTTATTTATTTATAACGCAATCGCAATTTGCTTACGTACAGTTTTTAGCTCCTACTGAAGAAAGGTAAGACCTCACTTTGCATAAGTTAACCATTAAAAATAATACAATGTAATGTTTACAATTATACATACCCAAATTTCAGATGGCTTCACTAATAAAAGAGATCATTCCGAATAATCCGGTGCCAGACTTTGCAAAAGAATTTCTTTCGATACGCAGGAGCATGGCGCAGCTAAAAGTACAATCGGACATTGTTACTACGAAGGTTGAAGAGCTACATGAAAAAATGGATAAGCTTACCGAAATGATGGATAAACTCATGGCAATCCATAACGCCAGTGCATCCGTAACTGCTAGTGATTCAAAGCCAGTGGTTACCTCATTTTCAACGTTGGAGAGCTTCGAGGCGATGAATTGCCTGGAAGAGCGGTTGGAGGACGAAACAGTCCATATTAGTTTTAAAAAATGGGTGAACCGCAATATTCGCGGAGGCAGTGTGAAACAGCGAGCCTGCGACGCACTAACTTTAATAATCTACCTGCGACTGCGGCTTCTCGAACTTGTCATTTTTTCACTGACCTTCTTTCCACACACGGTCCCACTAACACAGACAAATTTTTGAATCGTTGTGTCCAGACACGGGAAGTTATGTTTATACCACCCGGGTTGGATCCGACAGAACGTTGATTTATACAGATGAGCGGGACAGACGATGATGAGCTACACGCTAAAAAGAGATAGCATACTCGACAACTTGTGTGCAAAGACCGAAGTATGGGCCAAGAGGGATCGGGGGTGGGAAAACTTGTATGGTAACGGCTAAATTGACTAGTGGGAGCAAGTCAAAATTTGACGGAACGCCCATGTATTGCCGCACACATTAGCATTGGTTTGCTTGGTGGTGTGCGTGAGGCTAGCTCACGTGTAGGTGTGTGTGTATGGTATATTCTATGAATGTGATATTTTCTTCTACCCGCAGAATGCTGCGGTAAAATTAAAACATTTGCTTTTTGAGAATTAAGTCATCGGAAGTTTATTATTCGGATATTTGCGATCACACTGTTTTCTGACTTACCAGTGTAGAGATCCAGCCTCTGCAGTGGACTTGCCGTCTCAGAAAGATCCAATTCTTAATAGAATATGCGATCCAGCTCATGCATCATTCGACGCATTCTTTAGCTTTGCTTTTCATTCCTGAAAGTAAAAAAAGTTAGAATGTAACTGATTTAAATTACCTAGATTTCCATCTTTTTCATAAGTTTATTAGTTTTTTCTTACCTCAACAGTATTAATGGCACAATAATAACACTTGCTGCTCAATGCACTTGCGCCTGCACTCTGAGATTGCTATGACCAGAATGCGCAAATACATGATGCTGTGGTTGCTCCAACAAGGAACACACTCACATATCTCAAATAGGTTTCGTACGTAAGTACGTGCGTATACGCGAATAACGACACAGTAAGCATATTGGGGATAGTTTGGCGTTGCATGGTTGCAAAGGATAGTGTTAAAGACAGATTGTCTTTAACAAGGCTCTAAGTGGAACGATGCCTATGCGAAACTTTATTAAGCTACAAAAGCCAAAAAATCGTCTGGCTTTCTCGTTTACGTTTTACCAAAGAGGACGAAGGCGCATCCTTCGATCCCTTTTATACATTTACAAAACATCGCCGTCGCGGCGACGTTTCCGTTCGGGCAGCTTCGTTGGACCGATACATTACAGCGGTTCCAACAGATAGAATATGGATAGGAAGCGTTCGCACCCTCCCTCTCCCTAAGAAAACGACCAACGCACACATTCTCATTTCTAATCATAGAGTTGAATAGAGGGAGAAGTAAAGATTTTTGGAAGCGGAGATCCTAACCCAGGATGAGCTGACATTTTTCGTCAACCGGGGAGTGCACTGATGGCCTTGCTTAAACGTTTTAGTTTTGAAAGATTTGGGGTATGTTTTTAAAAACCCCATGTGACATAAATGCCGTTTCTTAACGCACTAAACAGCAATGAACCAAAAAGTAAGAAATTAAGTTCGTAGATAATTTTAGGATTTTTTTCCATTTTACTTTAATGTGTATAGTTTATCGAAATCCTGAATTTGGATCCGCAAATAACTTAAAAATTCATTTGAATTTTTATAAATTATATATTTGTTGAAAAAGTGTCATTAAAATGAACATTGATTGAAGAAATTAGAAGTTAAAATGTTGACTACAATTATTCACTACAAAAAGAAACTCCATGTGATGAACAACAATTTTAACGTTACGTTTTTTAAGGCAGATTAATAGTTTATATGTAACAGAGCTACTTTTGGATTTATTTAATTATTGTCAAGTCATTGAGCATTTGTTCCTTGCGTCATTCGCATGAAGAATCATGAAAAATTGCTGACCAATTATTTACATACACAAGTATGATCCTGAAGAGCATTCTAGTAGCGGCTGAATAAACGTGTGAAATAATGTGAATAAATAAAAATGTAGGGGGTCCGTGACAGCCGAGCGGTAGCGCCGGTTAGAACATCGGCCCATGAGCGCCGGGGCTCACCACCTCGACGGCGTGGGTTCGAATCCCAACCGAGACCGGACCCTCCCCTGTACGAGAGGAGTGACTATCCACGTACAACAGGGAAACAAGTCTCGTATGCCCTTAACGGGCAGGCATGACCAAGAGGTCGTTACGCCAAGAAGAAGAAGAAGAAGAAATAAAAATGTTGTTTTTTTTTGTAAAACTAGGTAAAACGGCCCGGTTACACGGCCCAGTTACAGGTCCCGGTTCCAGGGCCCGTTGACAGGTCCCGGTAACACGGCCCGTTTACAGGGCCCGGTAACACGGCCCGTTTACAGGGCCAGGTTACAGTGCACGTTTACAGGGCCCGTTTACAGGACCCGTTTATAGGACCCGTTGACTGGACCCGGTCACAGGGCCCGGTAACACGGCCCTTTTACAGGGCCCGGTAACACGGCCCGTTGACTGGTCCCGGTTACAGGGCCCGGTAACACGAACAATTTACAGGACCCGTTTACATGGCCCGGTAAACGGCGGTAACACGGCCCGCTTACACAGCCCGGTAACATTGCCCATTTACAGGACCCGTTTACAGGACCCGTTTACATGGCCCGGTGTCACGACCCGTTAACAGGACCCGCTTACGTGGCTCGGTAATACGGCCCGTTTGCAGGGCCCGGTAAAAGGCCCGTTTACTGGGCCCAACCTTATGGATGTAGTTTTATTTTGCGTTGGTTATTTTTATTCTGCGTTGGTTATTTTCATCACGTTGAAGAACCACCTTTCCCAAGATTAAATGCAATGTTCGATTCGAAATTGTCCCCAAAATCACGAAAACGTTTCATTTCGTAACTATTTCAAACTTTTGAATGAAACTGTATAGCAGATTTCCGCTTTGCTTTATTTTTCGGCAAAGTAACCATCGATAATCAATGTAACCATCGATTACCAAAAATTCATTCAACGTTCATCAAACCGCGCAACCAATCAGAGCGCAAGAAAAATTTTCCCTTCCATCGTGCATCCTTAGTATCCTTAGCTACAGCAGCAAAGTGCGTGGGAAAACCGGAACGTCGAAATTGTGCATCTCGCTTACGTGCTCGCTTCGCTCGTTCACCTTCGCTATTGCTATCTAAGCTCAAGGTAGAAATTGTCGAAATTGTGCATCTCTCTTGCGTGCTCGCTTCGCTCGTTCAACTGTGCTATTGCTATCTAAGCTCAAGGTAGAAATTGTAGAAATTGTCTGCATCTCACTTTCGCGCTCCCTTCACTCGCTTTCAATGCTATTGCTATCTAAGCTCATGGCATGGTGTAACAGTAATTTGAGAGGCGATTTAATTTAAAATATAAATACATTCCTAACAGAAATCGGTAAAAGAGTAAATGAGGCCCCGGGCTAGATTCTCCTCTTCCTGCTGGTTCACATTAAGCGCCTGAAGCTATGCAAAACGCGACACATGCATTCGTTTCGATTTTTGAACGCTAACGGTTCGCTTAAAAGAACATAACGGTTTAAACTAATCACGCAGTGGAGGTTGAATGCGGGTTAACATACTTTTACATGTTAAGTTACTAGTAAGTAAACTATACCACACATGATGGACAGCATGAAACAATGAGTTTAGCCGAAGAAATGATTTGGAAACGGCGGCGCGCCCGCAGCGAGCGCAGCGAGCGGACTGCGCTAGGTCTACCGAAAAAGAGAGTTTGTTATAGTTTTGAGAAATAAGGGGGGCCCGTGGGCCCCCCTCATACCGCACCCCTAGGTTGATTGCGTAGCCGAAATTAACGGTACACACTTCGGTTCAAATACTCGTAGGTTGAATTTAACGAATTAATGTATCACCAATTGCATACATTCAGTTTAAACGTCCACAAGAGGTGTAGCCACGATCGAAAACATGGCGGCCGGGGCCTCATTTACTCTTTTACCCAGAAATCCAGCTTGAATTCAATATCTTATGTATAGCAAGCTGCTAGTATTTTGAACTGATCTAATTCTATCACAAGTACCGAATGTTTTTACCTTTAGCCTCTATGGAATAATGAATGAAACGTCCCGAGCCACTTTGAAGATTGTATTTCTTCGGTAGTGTAATAAAACATACATATTCGATGTAATTGCGTATTGTCCTTTTTCTCAAGCCCAACAGCAACTCTGCCGACTCTCTTTTGACTGTTCTGATGGTGTACAAAGCTTTTTAATTTTTCATGTTCTCGGTAAGCAGTGCGTGGTATGGTGCGGTTACTTGTGAGTCTTGGGCAGGTCTTGACTTGTGACAAAAGTATTCACCTTTTCTCCGGATCTGTGTCAAGCAGTAACTCTGAACTCAACCGTGTAGCCTAGAATATCGCGAAAGCTAAGACATACCAAGCACTTGTAGCAAAAAAGAAATGATAAAACGATTGTCCCTGATGGAAGAATAATGGTTTTATGAGTTACACGGCATGTTTCTTTCATGATCTTTTTACGAGTCCAGGAAACGTTCGGTTCACGGTGACATCAACGTGTGTATGCTGTAAACCTACAGCCACGCCATTATGCACTCTTTGTGAAAGAAGCTAAACCTCCGCGTGACACAGAGCTGCGGCTAAACATAATTAATAATATATTTATTCTGCCGTAAACGCTACAGGATGAATTAGGTAAAAGAAGAGGGGTTTTTTCTCAAACCAGAACACGTATTTCCGAATTAGAAGACCAGATTGAAGCGTGGAAGTTGTAACCTTTGGCCGATAAGCAATAACTAGAGTGGAAAAACTTTCATGGACAATTTATCCATCCCAATTTTGATGCTCACGGGTTTCCTAAGTCTTACATACGGTATCAGGCCATGTCATGTTCAAGATAGACAATCTTTCAACTTTAACTTGTAGTTGAAGGGTGAGCTATTTTCATAATACCTCAACAACCATTAGTCCATTAAACAGTCTTACAGCAACAAACTTAAATTGAAAATTTATGATCAATTTTGCCCGAATTTCTACCTGAATTCTTTGCGTCTTATGTTCTGTATGTTTGTTACGGTTACTTCTTCGCGATAGCTGGCGATGCCTAATTCAAATGATTTGATATGATTTCTTATCTTTGTATGGATAAGAAATAAGATCACACCCCACATCCTATCGTCTACAATCTCGTCGTTGGAAAAAGATAGTGTGAACATGTGTGATAAAATTAGACGAAAAGTATCTAGAAACCAACTTATATGAAAAATGCTGTTGACAATAGGTAATGAGCAGAGGCGGATCTACCTAGGAGCGCACTGAGCGGCCGCTGGGGCCCGGAGCTTAAGGGGGCCCCGTGATGAAAACCCCAGACCGCAAAAGTAACTACCGATTTTTTTTATTCTCGCAGCGGTACACATACTTTGATCAAAGTTAATACAGATGTATTTTGATATTGCTTAACCATTGTTAATTTTCACCTTGCCAGAATATGTTTTCATGAATCTTCTTTCTCATCTAATAATGTGCGTTTGATTTCAAATGCTCTCAATTTACGATCCACCAGCAAAAGCCTTCATTGTTACCATTTTAAATTGTTTTCGTCATCGCTGTTAAAATTGATAAAAAGATTTGATAATTTGAGAGCGACTTAAAAACCCCTATTGCGATTGCGATTAACTTAACTAGCAATTAATTCAGAGTGATTATTTTCAGATAATGAAGATCTAATGTCTGATTTCATAAAATAAGCAAATATGCGTCCTTTATGTGTATCAAGGATTGCTAAAAATATGTATAAAGGATTGCTAACTGTTGTAAAAAATAAGTCCAATTTTGGCCATAAGTATAGAAACACTTAGAGCAATAGAAATGTCTGGAGGGCCCCGTTTATCCAACCGCTTGGGGCCCCCGAATGGATTGATCCGCTTCTGGTAATGAGTGTGAGAAGAAAACATAGCGCGAGGAGAGTGAGAGAGAGAGAAAATAGAGTGCAAGAGAAGGAAACCACAGTAAGGGATTGTGGGAGGATTGGTTTGAACAGCTCGTAATGATTTCTAGCTTCTGTAGAAAATTTGTTCACTCTAAGCACGTACATCAGCGGCCAAAATTCGAGACGGCACGTAGTAGCCGTATAAGAAATACTAGTCGTTGTAATGGTGCACGGTGTGAAGCCTGCGCCGAAGCTATAAAAGCCTTCGCAATACCAAGCTAAAGCAACTGGGAACGGATATAATTCCGGCAACGGATGAGCAGGATTGTGGATCGTGTTGGTAATACTAAAAATAGCAGCGATACGAACGTTTCCAGGCGACTAGCCGGCATATATACCGTCACCGAATGGAACTTCCAGCGCACTAATAATGAATTCAAGTCACACGAACCCGACAGAACAATAAAGCATAATCAAGTTTTGACGGCGGCATCGGTCAGTACGCGCATTTGGTGAAGGTTTCTCTTACGATCGAGAGAAAATCAATGAAATCACGCGTGGAATGTACTGGTGCTAGAAAGGTATGACGGAGTGAAAAGTAGGAAAAGAATTTTTGAAACACCTAAATCCATCCCTTTGTTTATGCTTTCTAAAAGTGTGAATACAGTGTGTGTGTGTGTTTTTAGAAGCAACATTACAGTAATATGAACTAATAGTATCGTGGGTAATGAATGTATTCCTCATTTATGTACCGAGATGTTTGGATTGACGTGAACTGTTATACTCACATTAAAATTCTTCAATCACAGATTCTTCTTTTTCTTCTTCTTCTTCTTCTTGGCGTAACGACCATGGTCATGCCTGCCCGTTAAGGGCTTACGAGACTTGTTTCCCTGTTGTACGTGGATAGTCAGTCCTCTCGTACAGGGGAGGGTCCGGTCTCGGTTGGGATTCGAACCCACGCCGTCGAGGTGGTGAGCCCCGGCGCTCATGGGCCGATTTTCTAACCGGCGCTACCGCTCGGCTGTCGCGGACCCCTGTTATACTCACATTTCAATTCTTCAATCATAGATTATATTTTGATTTTTCAGAGAAAAGAAGAATGAGCCACAATAATTCACGGAACGAAAATATCACTATAATCTAATTTAAAGTTTGGAAAGAATTATAGGCGTGCATGGAAGGTAGTTTGATGTGATGTAAATAACTCTAGACATAATTTTCCATTCGTGTCTCTGCTGGAACTATTGATGTTTTGATATAATACCTATAATGAAAATAATTTCATATCATACAGAACCGAGCGAACGATAATGTCAAATCGAATCAATAATTGCCACAAATTGTAGGTATCAACTTAGAAATGTCGATTTGTTTGGTACGTCCAGCGTTGAATTGTGTACTGCATCAAAGCTGAAATGGTATGTTTGATGATCAATTCATACCCAAACTCTTACAGAAAATGTGTTTGGCTTAGATTGATTAACTTATCAAATATAGAGTATTGTTTCCAAACTTTTAGCATAAAACGTCGGATATTTATAAACCTCTCCCAGCAAAGAACTTTACCGAAAGCCAGCAGCACACGAACTCTTTTGACCGCATTGCACAAGAACTTGAAGGGAACGTATAATTTGAGCAATTCAATTTCGGGTTTCTCTTCTGTCCTCTTTATTCCGTGCGTACCACGATGGTTCGGAGGAGATTTTAAGAATACGTGCCACCATAATTTCGTGCGCGTACGTGATTTGTGTCGACAAAAATTTTGCGCAGCGCTGTCTACGCATCATTGGCACTTGGGCTTGATTTCCAGGGTACAGAGTTTCGGACATTCGCGCCGTGTACGTGATATCACGCACCAGAGGAGAGTTTACCGACCAGTAAGGCACGGTATCTTATGCGAAATTATCGATTTTGAAAGGCTTACAATGACGGTGGTTCACGTTTTGTATTTGACTCTCGCAATACGATGCAACCCGAAATTGTAACAACATTATAACTTGTGGTTCTAAAGTTTTTCCTATTAAATTATCCATTATTTGAGATGAACGTAGTTGATGCTTTATTTGTTTAAATTGAATTTAGGAGTAGAAAAACCAAAAAAAAAAACATGTATTGAATCCTTAAGCATTCATTTTTATAAACAACTGGTTTCTGTTCAGCTTGATGTGTATCAATACACTTATCGTTTCAACCCCCTGTTAATCCCTTTGTTGTAATATAATTTGCATTATCTTGGTACGTAATGTTGCTAATAGTTTTATTATACACCATACCGGGTCCACTCCACTGGGAATCGCTGGGAACAAAAGCAAAAGGAAACCAGAAGATGATCCATTCCAAATCGCATCTTTTAATAACACCGTCTTGCGACGCAAGGATCTTTCAATTATTAAGTTTGAGAACCGACAAACTCAGAGGCAACCGCAGAAATGAACGGGAAATAGGTAATTATGTTTATTACTAAACTAACTGCTCCCGCTAGAGTCCCGCTTACCCTTATCCATGCTTGTATGGGGAAGGGACTGAATTCATGTGAGCTCATTAAGAGTCCCTCACGGCGACGGGAAGAAAGTATAAACTGGAACAAATCTTTTCCATTATGATTCAGGTTAGCTTCAGCGAAAAGGTTGAATAAGGCCGAACGAGGTTTGTGACGGTAATTAAAACACTGATCTTATCCTTTACGGAACCTCGGCATTTACTGCGAAACGACCGAAACGAACACATATATATGTATATATTTCAAACACACGGGAGATATCACAGAGTTATTCTTTATCGTACGGTAAATTTAGAGTGCTCCTAAAGCCGGCTCTCCTGCCTTTCCCCTATTGGAGATGGAATAGGCCGGTGGCCCTAGGTATGAGTTAGATTGAGAATACCACACATCCCGCACTGGAAGGGACAATCATCGGCCTCGTGGAGCTTGAAATGGGTACGCAGTTCTTTCTCCTCCTGGAATGATTTGCTGCAGATAACGCACTTGTACCGACACCTTGCTTCGCCGATCTCACCGCCGTTAGCGTGAGCTTCCCTCCGATGGGCCAACATCCTTTCGCTGCTTTCCAGGACGACGCCACAAATATTGCAAGTCAGACAGTCGCCATTCACCGTACCAGCTCCATGCATACCATCGGGGGCGGCAGTGACGACCCTGGCGGAACCGTGCGACTTACGGTGAAATGTCAGATGACTCAGTTTGGCGAACTGCTTCCCGCAAACCGTGCACGGATGCTGAGTTTCGTCCCGGTGGATTAGAATGTGCCTTTGGTAGGAATTTTTGTAGGCAAACGTGCGTCCGCACTGGGCACAGCTGTACTTTTTCTCCTTCGTGTGCGTCAGCAGGTGATCTTGGTAGTGCGACTTGAAGCGGAACGTCTTCGAGCAAGTCGGACACTGGTAGGCGTGATTGCCGGTGTGCAGCTTCTGGTGCGCCTTCAGATTGCACGACTGGGTGAAACATTTGCCGCAAACTTCGCACTTGAACGGCCGTAAGCCGGTGTGCACCTTTTCGTGCTTCTTGAAGGCGAACTTGGACTTGAACGCCTTGTGGCAAACCGCACACTCGTAGTCCCGCTGCTCTTTGTGCAGTTCCCGGTGCACGGTGAGTGCACTACCCTGGACGAAGGTTTTCCCACAGACACCGCAGTGGAAGGGTCGCTCACCGGTGTGAATCCGCAGGTGCTGCCGAAGGTTGGAGCGAAGTTTGAATGTTTTCTGGCATATCGCGCATTTGTTGCAGTGTTGACCCGGATGCTCCTTAGCTTGGTGCGCCCGGAGATGTTTCTTCATCGGGAACTGCTCGTCACAGATTTCACAGCAATAGACTTTCCTCCCCGCGTCCTTCCGGGCGCGACTGCTCACACTGCCGCTCTTCGGATCTGACGGTGAATGAGATTTTGCCGTGTTCGAAGGGACTTTCCTCTGGTCGTCACCAGAGTCTTCCGTGTTACTTAATCCAATCCCCTCGTCCAGGCTCGAGGAAGATTCTTCCAAAATAATGTCACTGCTAATTGCAGCATATTTGGACGGGTTAATGTTGTAGTCCAGCACTGACAGGTTTTCGTCCTTACTGGACCCACTTTCCGGGTATGCATCCACCAATGAGAGATTGCTGCGGATCTGGAAAAGAATCAAAGGGCGCCATTTACGTCTATGAGCAAAATCAAACAGTCCCTTTCATTCCATGTCCACACAAGTTCGGATGTCCGCCAACACTGAAACCAGGTGTTTTGTATGCTCATGCTTTCGCTCACCTGTTTTCTAACACTGTTCCGTGATAGCAAATCATCGTGTAGAATTGTGTCCACCAGCGTTCCTTCGACCTCCATCGGTTTGGAAACTGCGGTTGAGTGGGTATTGTTTGAACCCTCCGCCTCGAGCTGCTCCAAATCGCCCATCGAAACGGTCACATACTCCAGGGAGGAAAACTGGACAGCAGGTGTGTACTCAACCGAATGCGGTACGCATACAATAACGAGTCTGAGGATGAGAGAGAATGCCAAAAGTGTTCAATTGCGGATGGGATAG
This sequence comes from Anopheles ziemanni, assembly GCF_943734765.1. NCBI lineage: Eukaryota > Metazoa > Arthropoda > Insecta > Diptera > Culicidae > Anopheles > Anopheles ziemanni. The sequence continues at coordinate 47,474,303 of NC_080705.1, read as the reverse complement.
TTCTCCAAAAAAATAAGGTTTAACATCTGAGCGCGTTGTGAACACACAGGTAGCGAAAGCAGACAGGTATCGTCGTTATCTTAAAAGGGCTCAAATTGTAAGTTTTTTTCATGTTCGTAATACAAATGCCCTTAAAAAATTAATCAGATGTTGTTAAAAATGCCATCATCATGGTAAGAAATAAACCGAAAATATGTAAGTTGAAATAGATACGAAACATTCAACATGTACGAAATGTTTTCGATTGTTTGTTGGTCGAAAATGTCTAGCGTGTGAAAAATGATGCCCATAAGCTCGTACCGAACGAAGCAACATGTTTCTCGTACATCATATTGGTGGCACATATTGCATCCACCGCCGTTTATCCCATCCACGGGATAATTAACCCCAAGACTCACTCCTCCGAGCAATTTCGGATTTCGGAGCAGGAGCAGCCGATCGGGAGAAGCCGATAGCTCTACTTTCATTTCCCTCATTCGTTCCGGACGGGCCTTCGAAGACGGAGACATTTTTCATCTTTTGCACAGATGATTTATGGTCGCCAAGAGTGTCGTTTGTACGTTGCTCTACGAATGAGACATAATTTACTGCTGTCAATATGGCATTAGGCGCATTGTGACAGCGGCCAGTCACCGGACGTGAAGTCAGAATGTGTCTTGGGTGGAAGAAGAAAACAACAAAGCTGTCTCTGGCTCATAAGGGTGGAAGGCCGCCGTACTGCCAAACACTAGCCGAAGGGGTGCCGAGTGGGGGGGCAGCATAATTTGTTTTGTTCAAATACCGGCTACCAAATTCCAAAATTCTTTTCCTACCCAACAAAAGTGAAGGCTAGCAGTAGAACACCAAAGTAAAGAAAACAAAAACTAAATAAAAAAGGTCAGAACAAATTGTCTTTTTAACGTGCTAAAGTTGTCGTTCGGCCCTTTGCTCTTACGATGTCTAACATCTTGAGCGTGTAGTACAACGTTCCTCCTCCGCGTCTACCATTTCGCGATTAATTAATCGACCTTAAGAACGAATTGTCGAGGCCGGGGACGCAGTGTATACTCTAGCAGAAAAGAAAACGAATCGACCACGGCAAACGTTAAAAATTTACGCATTTTCATTAAAACACCGACCGGGAGGCGTGAGGCTGTAAAAATGTAAATTAGATTACCCAAGCTTAAGAACCATTCCCGAATGGAGGTAACATCGTTTCGCTGTCTGCATTTCGAATGGGGTGTACGCATTTCGACTGAGAGCGCTGGTACTGCACACTTTTATTGTATATTGGGAAAAAAATACCTTCGTGTTCAAAGGGAATTCGGTCGCGCGGTGTAATAATCGGCCTAATCCGATCGAGAAGTTCAAAAAAAGGTTATGCGAAGCCTTCCCCAATCCGAAAGGAGCCCTACACTGCACACCGGAATGCGTATAATGCATTCAAATTGGCATTACATTTCCACAGCCACCATGCCATGGCTGATTTTTCCGGAGAGAAAAAAAAAACTCCTTCACCGATGACAAGGCACGTGACCGAAATCAACTAGAAACAGCAGCATCAATTGGAAGCGTTGAACATCTATTACTTTGTCGAGGGTGCTCGATACAGCAAGAAGAAATGTGCGTAGGAAAAGTTTCCACATCCGAGGGTTATCAATCAGCAATACTTCGGGATGGATGTAATGTCGTTTGGTTTGAGCTGTATGTTCTACATTTATTGTTTCGAATGCCACACCTTGCCCCACCGAGCAGACAAACACCGCAACATCAACATTGACAAGGTTGCGCACACTGCGTACGTTTCGAGTACCATGCGGATGGGACGTAACGTTCGACAAGTTATTTGCAGCATATGCAAAATAAACTAATGTTTAGCTTAAGATTACGGTAATTTCTCACAACTTCGTACCCGAGTCGGAATCTGCTGCGTTTTTTTTTCAGGAAACACCTGCCAACAATGCCCAACTTCTAAACGACCCGAGTCCGTTAACAAACTTATCCCTACGTACTTCCGCGCGAGGGACGGAATAAAAAACGTATCCCAGCACGTTTACATGGCATAGAAAAGATTTTCCTCGCAGTCGTGTGATTTTTGTCTCTCTTTCCTTTCCACGCAAGGCAGCCTCTTGCAACAATCTAAATAACTTCTCGCGGAATGATCATGTTGAGTTTTTACTCTCCAACTTCTATTCGCGTTCTTCGCGAGTTCATTGGGCGGAATTGTCTTTCGCTGTGAAGATTAGTGGTCCTCAAAAGGAGTAAAAATGGAATTGTTTGGGGTTGTTTTTTGTTCATATCTCCACCCTTGAGAACTGATGCGAAGGGAGGGTGATTCATTCTTGCGAAGCGTTCACTACGTACTGTTACGTACCCGATTTGAGGATGCTCAAAGGGACTATTATTACCATACGTGTAATCGATTTAGAGCCATCGATTTGCATGTGCCCTAATGCTGGCGAATCAATTGGGCACCAGCAGTCTGGGCAAGATGCTTCCGTTCGGCCCGACTTACCACGCGACATATTTATGGTTGATTAGGATGCAAACAAGAGTCAATAACAGGTTGTGAACATTTCGCATTACCGATTTGGCAACCGTCGTCTTCGGTGGGTGACTTAAGTTGTGTTGTTTATTTTTATATTCTTTTTCAAACCAGATGCTATGTTGGAAACGACGTATTGAATTTACATATTTAGATAAAATGGGTTATTTGGTTCATAAAACTGATTAGCGTGTCTTACAGAATGAATGATGCATGAGATTAAAAATTGGAAAAGCCAAATAAATACCAGCAATTGTCTTTCAGTTACTTGCCAACTTAAAAAACTTGTACCTTAGTTTTACTTTAAAGTACTAAAATACATTGTTACAAATTCCTAGAAAACCTTAGAATTTAATTCATAGTCCACCCGAAAAGTTGCGCGAGAAACATTAGTCATAAAATTAGTAACCTGGAAAAAAATCGTGTGCAAAAAGCAAAAAGAACAAAATTTTGCAAAAAGAGCGTTGATCCAATCTATGAGCAATATGCCTTTTTCGGGCGATTCATTTGTATTTCATTGGATAAACTAGCAGATCAAATGCAGAGCCTCAAATCACCTGATCGTTCCAGCAGTTTGTGCTATTGCAGCGTTAGCGTGCAATGAATGACTTTATGACCCAAGGTGCCAGTAATTAGTTACCCATTTTTTCCACCATCCGAAATTGACAGATAATTCCAACACATTGCAGCGTCAACAATGGGGGGAATTTTTACGTGTGTTAAGCGCAACAAATGGCAGGACATGCTCCTAGAGCTGCCGGCAACTGGTGTTGCAAATGACTTTATGCGGGCGACATCGTGGGGTGGCTCCTTGTGCGCCGAACGCCCTACGTCAGGCAATCGGTTCGTAAGTAGTGTTTATTTGACACCGCGTGCTAGGCGCACTCGTTTAGACGCCATGCTCCACTGTCATAACGTAATTACGGGAGTGGTATTACACAAATTGAGCATTTATGAAAATGAGCTTCTTCTCTCCTGCCGTCATTTTCGGCGTACCCTATTAGGAGGGAAAGACATCGTTGATAGAACAGTGGCGCACAGCGAGATGCTGTGCAGGTTCCGAACGATGAATCGATTGTGTTTACGACGGCAGGTCAAAGATTTCGCTAATGCCCGTGGTTGATGTGGGGAAAAAAGTTTTGCAATTCCCAGACTAGGCACGTGCTTTACACCGACGACCTGTCAAAAGGACAAAGAAAGGAGGGGATATGCCTTGCTGGAGGAAATGGCGAGAACCATGCAGTCCAATCATTGCTGTATTATAAATAGTAGCCATTGGAGCGCCGAAAGAATATGTCCCAAACTAGCAATCAGCCATGGATTATTGAACATGGCAACTTTATACAACTGCTCATGGGAGTGGAAGAAAGAATAATGCTTTCACCCACCCTAGCGGTTTCTTATTAAAACTGTCATGTACAGAATTATTAGCATTTGAGCTGTGAGCATTCATCACAATTAGGTTAATACGGTCGAAGTAAAAGGGGATGTTCGACAATTATTCGGTAAGATGATCATGAAGCATGTGGTGTCGTTCTATTTTTATTAAATTACACTTTGCGGTTTCGCTGTAGAGCATAGTCAAACGTATGATGCTTCGAACTGTCGTTTTTTCGATTTTTTCAAAAAAAATGGCTAACTATTTTAGCTCGATTATGTTTAAAGCATTCGCTATTGTTACATGCTTCAGCTAAAATCAGCATACTTCAAGTGCTTTGCTACGACCATTTTACTAAAAGGATGTATTTCGAATGTTTTATAACGCATCCAGTACCTACCATATATTTGTTTTGAAATCAAACTATTCTCAACCTACAACCCTGCCTACAGAAAAAAATATTGTTTTAATCAATATCTAGTAGTTTCAACCTTCTGCAAAAAATGAAGTTCTCACGCGTGAGTTTTTTCTGTTACATGAATGTAGCAAAACAAATTTGTTAAAGAAACCAATGTACATCATTCTGGAAACTATAGAACAAAACAGCATTTATCATACTAGAGTCAAAATTTTTTAGATATGAATTTTATAAAATATCTAAAGACAAGAATAATTGTTCTTATTTTGTTGTAGTATCCTGAAAAACTGTTTCAGTTTCTATTCTAAAGGATCCGTACAGTTTTTTGGGGATCAACATTTGAACCGACTAGAAAAAGTATCAGGTTGTTGTTTGTAAAACATTGAAATTGATTACGGTAAAAAGTTAATGAGAATAATATTTCTATATATTTTTAAGCAAATGTTTCCAACGTGTTCTTAAGAGAATTTTTAAACCAACAAATCAGTTAAAAATGAAAACAGATTAATTCTGGGATAACGGAATATTGTGTATCATGTTTTGTCGTTGTGGCGTGGAGCGCAAAAAAATCACTCAAAACCAGGTATTTCGAAGAAGATCAGCACGTCAACGTTCCATCGATCCATTATGGTCCATTTCGATGATAAAGCGAAATTACTTCATGTCTCGTACTACATCGCGCGGAATTGCCGGGAGACACACGTAGAACGACGATACCGGCATGTGAATTCTACACACAAAAACATATACACCGATTACTTCTCGTTAACTGCCAGCAGGACGCTTTAATTTAATTCGTTATGTTTTGTAGTACTCGATTTTAAATTCCACCGTGGCGTAGGTTTTTGCAGTTCTTTTGTTTCATGCTGCTGGCTGACGGAATGCGATCCACTCAGTCGTCGCGAATGTATGTCCTCACTTTTTACCGAGCAAACAATCTGAAGAAAACCTGTTACTGCAATCGAAATATTGCAAAATGTCAAGATCGGAAATTGTTTGACCGTTTTCAACAGTCTTTGAAACGTTGAAAATCGAATGATTGCCAGTTTCTTGTGTGATCTTCGTATGACATTATACTATTGGTCTTCGTGATAACAATTATTTATAAATGTATGAGTATGTTTGCATCTTAAACATATTGATCAAACGAATGTAAGTGGTCGTTTGAAAGACGGAAAGCATATAATTTGAATTTTCCGACAAAATAATTAATTTTCACCACATTGTATTTCGTTGCGTTAATGGCAATGTAAGTAATTTAAGTTTTGCTTTGTTCGACTTTTCTGATAGTAAAAGGATTACTTACGAATTCATTTTAACTTGTTAACACTTTTCTTTTTGCAGCAATCAAAATAAATAAGCACTTATTTATGACTTTTTGAAAAGCTAGTTGTTTTTGTGCAACATATATTGATTTTATACATGTGTCGTAATGAATTTGTTTGAGCACAAACTAGATTGATTGGTGTAAGCCTTTATGACAGGTGCATTTCTATCTTTTCAATCACTGTAACATTTTTTTTTATCACAAAACACAGTTTGATTGTTTCACTTCTTCATTCTTCAATAGAGAATTTATGAATAGTTAGGTATGCTTTTCGATTCTAATATTCACATCCACGATCCTGAAGACCGTGCACACTTTAAACACATGCAGAGACCAAAACGTCTACCTGCAACGAGGTCGGGTGCCAGACTGATCTTCATTGGTTATGCAGCACATGCCGCCACCGAGTTTCCGTGCAACCTGAAGGAAGAATCATAAGGAACGGAAGCCGGCTTCGTTGCTAACGGGATACCACGGGGGACTGAAAGAGCACACCATGGATGGACAGTAAGGTGAAAAGAGATCGAATCAACGGAGGACGTGTCCAGCGAGAATCGGCAATAAGGCGCATGTGCGGCAATTCTTTTTGTCTTTTGCGGTGCAAATACGGTACCGACCGAGAAACAGGTTGAATGCAGTTTTTTTTCAAATTTAGCTCCGGACGGGAACACTCCGGATTGGAAGGAGCAAATTTCGAATGCATGTGCATTTTGCAGCCACTGTAGCAGAACTGCATTGTTTCTGGGAAACATGCTGCGAGTGCGCTACCGGCATATTCCCGCACTAAATGACCTTGGTTTACCGGTTCAATGACCTTCAAGATGTAATTCCATGCATTCGAAACGGTTAATACCGGTAATTCTTTTAGCCAATCAGCGTTCAACACAGGGGAAGGTGCCGTGGGTATTGGTCCTTAGGCCACACCCAATCAGAGCGCGTCATTTCGTTCAATATGTTGCTGGAAAATGTTGTGTTTAAAATGAGTTAAGTAAATATTTGAATGGTTTTAAACACATTTGAATGGACATTTTAAATTAAATAAAATTTCATTACTTGTTTTTTAGTTTCTACTGCGATTAAATTTTCGATAACTTTCGGCGCTTTGGGAAAGTAGGAAGCAGCTGCTTGGAGCCTCGAGCTTTCGAGGCTCGTACTTTTTGTCCCTCGTACTTTTTGTCCATTTTTTATTAAATATTAATGTTGGAACTATTTTTATTATTTTGCATGTAAAAGTTTTTTAATTTATCAAATGCATGTGAATCAGCTATGCGAATTAGTTGACACACCTTTCCTTAATATTGTTAGTTCTATGCCGGAGAAGTAAAATTTTATATGCTTACAAGAGTATTGTTTAGAAATCGTAGAAGCTTAGATAGGCGAGACGCATATGTCCACCATACAGCACAAGTAAGGCCAGCACTACTCATTGTTGTTCTGCAGATAGGATATTTGTTAAGTGTAGCTTTAATCTAGTGTTGATTTCCTATTCATGAAGCATATTCTATAGTTTTTGAGCGCTTATCAATTTCGTGTCGATATGTTAACCGACTTTTGTTTGGAATGAATTGCCGTTCTTTAACCTCTCCGTTCCAACGTCTGTTGACATTACGGGAGTTTCTCCGGTTGGAGTCTGAGTTTAGTTGTGGGTCACCTTTAATCACTTTTGAAGCTTAACGCACAATCAGACCCAATACCTTGCATTTGTTTTTTGCTATCAAAAACACACAAAAATCGTGAAAAATACTTTATATTTCTAAATTTGATTGTTGTGCAAGAGCGATAATTCAATGCTCAACATTGAAAACAGGTAAGTGTATAGCGCTTACTAGACTTTTATCCCTTTTGAACGTGGATAGTCAGTCCTCTCATACAGGGGAGGGTCCGGTCTCGTTTGGGATTCAAATTCAAACTTCAATTTTGGGAATTCAGGTGAGTGTCATACTTAATAATTTAGCACATTAAGTGTACTTTGTAACATGATATCAAATTCAAGCTTGTATTCTACTTTTTCAATTTATGGCGTGTTTAAAAGATGACCCATAGCTGAATATTTGGTGCTTATTTAATATAATTGCATCATATTGAATTGACAAAGTTAGAGGCCCGTGATCGCAACCAGGACCGTAACCGGACATATTCCCTTATGTGTAGTCAAATTACCACTGGGGAGTTTCCCATGGCTAGTGTAACGCGTGAACTATCTTATATCTTCCACGTCGTAAAAGTAGTGTAGTTTTCAACGAGAATGAAAAACAAAAGCAAGGAATAAAAGAAAAGTTTTTATTAATCTTTTCAATGATTGATTACCCTTGCAGTGGGCAAAGTTATGTTGTAATGAGTAAATAATAAATGAAAATAAATAGATAAATAAATAAGTAACTAATTAAGTAAATAAATAAACAAATAAATAAATATTAAGTAAATAAATAAATGAATTAATGAATAAATAAATGAATTAATTATAAATACCGTCTGTACACCGGCTACATGTTTTCTGTTGAATAGATTTTCTCTTGAATCTCGAATAAATTCTAACCGTTATTTTTACGAACTTTACCTCGTTCGAAAGATACATTCAAACAAGCTTGGCTCGGGGAAATTAATCTTCTTTTATCTTGATTTAACGCTCTGCCCGAACCTGGGATTATCACACCATCCGGCGGGATGAAGCCAACAAGACTCAGTTCCAGAACGGAAAAGAAACCTAACACTTTGCAGGTAGCAAAGTCGGTAACGGAAAGCAAATGAATTCGTCGTATAATTTAATAATAAAAGTGCAGCGCCACTGTGGACAAGCACCATCTCTTATCAGCAGTCTCACGATCAACCAGTGCCCACACTCAGCGCTGTTGTTCTTTCTTTATTTTTCAATTTATCCCAAGTCCCTCGCTCATAATTTGTTGCCCACTAGTCCACCGTCAAGCAAAAGAAATACACTTTGGGCCGGTGCTGTTTACCAGTGAAATCATAAAAATGTCACAAATATGAAGAAACGGTAAGGACTCGGTGAGACTGACAGGCTTGTTGCTGAAGAAACTGGCGCGGTGGTGCTGGCCAATAATTCACCGTCTTGATATGTTCCTCTATTTTTGGTCCCTTTGTTTTAATCGTTGATTCTTATGTTTTTTGTGTTATGTTTTTATCTTTACATGAGAGTGGAAGTATCGTGGCAACTAGAGATGCATCATAATCTGAGTCATGTTATTCTCGGATCATCAAACATCATGTTCCATGGACTGAAATTGTACGAACATTATAAAACAACATTTAGGTAAGTTGACAAACCTATAAGGACAAAAATCAGCTAAAGTGAGTTTGAAAGAAGGGGGCGCGAAGGCCGAGTTGAATCTTAACCCCAACTGAGGTCGGACGCTCCACTGTATGAGAGTACTGACTATCAACGTACACAAAGGGAAATAGTCCCGTAAGCCCTAAGAAGAAGAAAAAGAGTTGCACTGTATAACATAATTAAATTTGAACATTTTAAAATAGTTTAATTCTATTAGATGACGCTTAATAGAAAATTGAGTTTATTTAAAATCTTATGTTAGTAATAGTGATTCAGTTATAGTTTAAAACCAGCCCTGACCGGTTTGAAATGTGGTTAAAATTCACTCTGTTTAAAATAAGATTAAATTGTCTGCCCAACGCATGTACATAACAAATTTAATTAACTTGTTTCGCACAAATGAATCAACCCCGGTGAATCTCGTTTCGATCAACAGGCACACTCATACACGTTTGCCGCTTATGCTTCCCAGCTCTTTTGGGTGGTGGGTCGGCATCCTTTATCTTTCTCAACATACAAAACAAGAGGCGAAACGACTGCAACCTCTAGGGTCGGCTAACCAGAAACAGGCTGGAAGAAAACAAATAAAATACGAAGGGTGTGAGAAGTGAAGTTGCGCATTTTCCACGCGTAACAGTCGAAGCCCTTCACTGCGAGAATTGAAGGAAGTTGGAGAGTTTCTCCCAGAAACGAATGGTATAATTGCCGTACATTTACAGATGATTAATTAACAGAGTTTTTGCATAAATAAAAGTATCACTATCTGATTAGAGGGATTGGAACTCGGCAGAGTATGAAGTAACTCGAGGTGAATGATTAACTATAGACTGTAAGACAATTATGCTCCCGTTTTGAAGATAGATTTGACCGGCTTACTAATTTCGGGCTAATCGAATCACATTAATTCTATGAATAAAGAAAGACATTTAAAGAGCAGGGAAAAGCTATCAACTACAGCATGCCGAGGGATGCACAGTTTAGTATTATGGTACTCTCATAATAAAAAAAGGTAGCAAACGTAAATAAATTTCGCAATTATTCGAAACGTTTGCTTCTAACTGGTTTATCCCAAAACGTTTGGGAACCTTTTCCGCAACGATTCCAATCGTTGATTCTATTCCTATACATCATACATAAACATTTATGGTTTATTTTATTTACCTCGGGGGTTTACCACAGCATTTATTAATCCCTCAGCAAGCGCCGACCCGTTGGATGACCGTTGACCAACTCCCTCGAGAATTTTCCTTCGGTGAGCAGACCGAGATCAGAAAACATTGACCGGGGCAACGATAAAAGTCGTCTTAGATACCAGAGTGGTGCGGTTGGATGGTGTGCTCGAATTAGAGTATGGTCAATTTAAGCTATTTGCTTACCGCTTCCTTCGGCAAGGTGACTTCCTGGGTACTCCACATCCTTTCTACGGAGAGATTCTACGATTTTATTGTTATGGCCTTTATCTGACGAAGGACAAATAATAGTCTATTACCGTCAAGCGCTGTTTTTGTTAAGTGTGTTATCTTTCTTATAGTTTTCTTTATTTCATGTATCTTTACTTTTTAAGCGATTATCTTTCTTACAGTTTTCTTCATATCATGTAATTTTATTTTTCTAAGTTAAATTATTTTTCTCCCATTTCCGTGATAGACCAAATAACGAAAGTTTTATTGAATAATAAATTATGTCTGTTTGAATAAACAGATATACAATTCTGGGAGTTCTCCTTCTTATTAAAGGTTTAAAGGTTACTGATTCACTAGTTTATCATTGTCTTAGGTTGACAGTACGGATGACAAAAATATGTAAATTTCTGTTTATCTAGTAGAGTCATTTTTCATACCTAAGTTTTCTCATGGCTAGGATGTGAATTATAAGTACAGCATAAGAGTTGGAATCCTGCTGTTTGTGAGCTTATACTTTTTGGCTAGAGTTTCATCATGTCAACTGAACTGTATTTTTCAATTACCCATACTAACCATTTCATAGATTTGTTCGAAGAGTTGGAACTTTATGATGTCCCACATTTTATATGGAGTTGTTTTTACCGTGTGAAAAAAGTTTGCAATATGTTCATAACTACTGAAGTTAACTTCTCTATTCTGAACTAGAAAAATGAAGTTTTCAAAATATACTTTTCAACAATTTTCTTTACAATACGTGCATTTACAATACGTGATCGTAACATGAAAAAGCATTGCAGGCAACTTTTGCTCAATAATGCTAAAAAAAAAATGCAAACTAGGCATAAGGTTTGGGATGAATTTGAATTAAACATAACCTAATCAATATAAAGTAGTCACTGCTGAGAAACATGATAACAGCATTAAGATTGTGTGGTACAACCACAACATGCCACGCGTCGTCATACATCGCTGCGCGATAAGTGTAAATTGGGAAACAAACCGCCTTGCTTAAGAACGAAAACGAAAATCAATGTAAATGTATTCATAAATCTTGAAAATTTCGTAAGAGAATCTTACACCGTCTTGGAATAAGAACTTACCCTTGGGTGACGCGTGTAATTTGCATATTCATCGAGTGGTAGAGTATTTTTGGCTTGGAGAAGATGCTCTTTTATCCAATCACCCTGGGCGCATGAACGGTGTCAATCGGTGCCAATAATGACAAACATTGGCACAGAGGTTAAACACGAAGGCAAGAGAGGCAAGCGACAGTTTTCTATGAATTTATATAATCTTATTAAAACAATCCATTCTCTGTGGACGGCGAAGTCATCTCAGAGCATTGAATCGATAGGTGAGTAACGCGATAGTAATAATAATAAAGCAAGCAAAAGCTGAATGATTGTTTTGTTTTGAAATTTGTCTCGGAAATTGTTAATCCTGAAGAAAAAAAGGTAGGAAAATTATACACAGCAATAGTGTGTTTCGGATATATTTTAATGGATTAAACCTCAAACAGAAAGCAAAGTGGATTTTCCTCATAAAGAAACCATTTATTGAGCCCTAAATAACCAATAAAATACGTTGGTCTAAATATTGTGTGTCTAATAATGACAAGATTTACTCCTCCTTCGTTTACGTGTTATAATTTAACGTATATACAGTCAGACAAGAAGTTATCCGTACAGTCATCAATTTCAACTTTAAGCCTAGTTATATTAGAAAATACGTGACCTATATAAAGATAAAGGTAAAGAGGAGATAAACTACTATTCTATACTATTGGTGATTAACATTTCGAGAAAGTTAGTTGCAAGTCACTTTGGTTTCAAAAAATCCTCAAGAAGGTTTAAAATCGATAATAAAAAAGTATCCGTACATGATGAGTTTAGAAAGATGCTGGAAATTTGACCCGATTTCCATCCATAGCTCTAAAGAGGTTTACTAATATCAAGTTTATGACCTGTTGATGGTAAATCTAGGGATCTTTCGACAAATGCTGTTAAGGAATCGATTCCGGAGGCTATGGGAGTATCGTCAACATTTGTATGGTCTGATAAATAGGTCATTCTTGGACCATACATGGCCTATTCTTGGGATTGTTATTTGACTCAGTGAAAATATTATTGAACATCTAAAATTTTACCTAGGCACGACTTAATAATGTAGAAAAGCAGTAATAATATGGTTCAAGTTTCCAGTTCGAATAATGACCTTCGAACACCTTAACACAAATTTTCAACTACTGTGTTTTATAGTTGGAACAACGATGCTCGTATTGCTGGATGAGTTCGACATTTACTGCGAGTATGCAAGCGCAGTGTGGAGTCCGAATGAGGTTACCTGGATTGCTAGGATTGAAAGGGTGCAAAAACTTTTCACTCGTATTGCGGCTCGCCGCTTTTTAGGGAATTCTGACATTCCTCTTCCGCCTTATGAGGTAAGGTGTCAAATTCTGGGTCTGCCCTCGCTGGAAACCAGGCGGGCCCATACCCAGGCTTTGTTGATTGCTGGCCTTCTATTGGGTACTACCGATGCGCCTTCCTTACTATAACAAATTCCCTTCTATGTCCCTTCCCGATCCTTAAGAACCCGTCCCCCACTGGCTCTCCCCAACCGTCGTACTCGCTATGGTGGTGCAGATCCCTTGCTTGAGTGTCTGCGACAGTTATTCCTGCATTTAGTTATTACTGCTCCAAGATATTCGACATGCAAGAGGAGAAGCGAAAACTAATAGTGAACAACTATCTGCAGAATCCATCAGTGTCATCTCGGGAGCTGGCAGAACGGTTAAGTTTGCTAAATCTATCGTTGCGTGAGTGATTAAAAAGTACATGAAAACACAAATGAGTACCCGTAAGGTGTAAACTAAGCGATGGAGTGGAACCGTGAATCGTCAATTGCGATTGAGAGTCATTCGGAAATTCAAAGCTAACCCAAATATCTTGGACTATAATTTGGCCAAAAATCTTAACGCCGACCGCTTTTCTGAATGGCGAATCCGACTCCAAGCAGGGTTTCAGTGTTTTTGAGTTAGTAAACATCCAAATTGAAACTTAAAACAAAAAACAATGGTCAAAAACCGGGCTGACGAAGCCGTATGGTTGCATTTTGATGGACCATAGAACCTACATAAAAGCCGATTTTATACAAATTCCGAGCATTAAATTGTATAAGGCTTATGCTCGTGGCAACGTCTCCAAGAGGTTCAAACTTTTTTTCGCCGATAAATTCGCTAAAAAATATGATTTGGCAAGGATTCTGCACATGTGGCAAAAAGACCACCGTGTTTGTGACAAATAAGAACATGAATTCGGACTTGTATAACAAGGAGTGCATTAAGAAACAAATTTTGCCATTTGTTAGGTCTCATTTTTTTTTTTTTTTTGGACGAGGTTTCACATTGGCGTGGCCCCGTGAGACCACAACCAACATTACTCCCTCCTCTTGCCTTTCGCCTTCCGTCACGCTATGCACCTACACGGTAGAAGCAATGACGGAAGAGGCATCTGTCCTTAGGTTAAAATATCACTTTACGGACTCTGTGGCACGCAACTAACTCCTGAAGGGTGAAAGCGCGTGTTGCTAAAGGGCTAACTGGTACCCCCTGCCTATCAGGGTCATGTTTCCCACGCCTAAAGCAACGGACTCGGTGCAGTGCAACTTAAGCGGCTCAGAAGATCGATCCGACAGCTGACTTATCTGACACCAATACCTCCTAAAATACTTCTTGTGGACTTGCACATTGGTTCTGACACCACTCGGATTCGACGGCCCGCAAAACTAAGCTCCTGCCTAGTCTACGTGCCGGTCTTCCAGTATCTGACACCTCAGATGTTGATTGCTGGCCCGCAAAACCGACCTCCTGCTCGGTCTACGTGCCGTCCACTGTGGCCTGTTTGGTAAGTACAAGGCCCTGAACACGACCGGTGTCCAAGAGGATGATCAGCGATGGCTTGGTACCGCAATTGGCAGGTGACCCCACATCACCCCCGGTGCATCCCTCCCCAAAGCATCACAAACCTCAAGTAACCGGTCTGTTCCCTTCACCGTGTTGAGACCAGCCGCAAAATCACGCTACTGCGCAATCTACGTCTGGTCCCAATCCTGGGGTCGTCCGACGTTTGATTTGACTCAGTCATGGACGACTCAGACACCATGGTGCTGCAATCCTCACCGCCCTACGCCGACCAATCCTTTATCGCCTCAAAGTCGGACTTGCCCTCGTCCGCTTGGCCTGACTGCTGTTCTACCAGGCCCTTGACAGTATAGGTTTCTGGATTGACATGACCATTATCGCATAGTTATCACCGGTGTCGGCATCACCGGTGGATCCCTTACCGACCAAAGTCAAGTCGCCCCATAGCTCGCCCTGCCCTCCTCAAACACTTAAGCTTAGTGACTTAAGCTGCTGTGCGCCAGTTGATGGGCGGTATCAACAGAAAAGTGCAAGAATTTCTTGGTAAAACCGAAGTATAATTTTTGTAATATTTTATAAAAATATATTATATCAAAACCTATGATTCATTCGAACAAAGTTTATCAATTGGACTAATGGTATAAAAAATACACGCAATACAAAGTGCCCCATTGCTAAATGAACCAAGCCTAGAGGCAAGCAATGAGTTATATGAATAAACATAAACATAAACATTTGGTCTCTATTGTTATTCGTTTTTTGGGCCAAAATTGCTTATTTTTGTCTCAACAGTATAAAACACTGTGCCAACTCGTCAAAGGCATCACAAAACAGTAATTTGCACATCCCCAGTCTTCCTTCTGCTTCCTCAGAAATGAAAAGTTTACAAAGTCAATTATGCTATGTGTGATGGATGGTTGAGGTGGTGGACTTGCTGCGTCGCGGACTTTAAATGTTTAAAACTTTATTGCGCATATGAGTCGGGAGCAGACTCTGCTGACCGGACAGCATGGAAACACTTAAGGTGTTTTTCCAAGTACACGGTACGGAACGTTGGGAAGCGTCGGGCCTTACCTCGGGTAGGGGGACTTCGACGTTCCGGGAGAAATCAATAAATAGACACAAGGTTTAATTTATCATTATCTACGATGAACTGGCTCCTTTGTCAAACTATCGGTTCTTAATTTATACCAACTTTTGAAACGATTTTAAACGGTTTTAAGGAAAGTGTTTGTGACGGTTGTCGAAATAGTTTACTCGGCTAGATGATGTCAACCTGTGTTACAATTAGTCAAAATGGTAAAGGGTGGCTTTCCGGTGCGGGCTAGTACATAGCCTACGCTGCGCTTTGAGTGCGTTTACTTCTTGCTTACCAACTAGCTTGTAGGTAAACTCTTCGTATGCTGACCAATTGGTTTGCGCCTATTATTTATGCAATATTTGTATAGGTGAAGTAATTCTATCACAAATGTAATTGTTATAACCCCGCCACAGCCGAGCGGTAGCGCCGGTTAGAAAATCGGCCCATGAGCGCCGGGGCTCACCACCTCGACGGCGTGGGTTCGAATCCCAACCGAGACCGGACCCTCCCCTGTACGAGAGGACTGACTATCCACGTAAAACATGACCAAAAGGTCGTTACGCCAAAAAGAAGAAGAATTGTTATGACCTTCTCAGAATTTCAATCCAAATCATTCATTGTATTCTGGTTAATTCGACAAATTATAAGTTCCTGCAAGTATATCCTGCAAGTATAGGTATATAAAGGGTGTCCCAGAAAGTATAAGCACGATTTCAAAATTAGGTAAAAAATAAAACCTGTTCCAGAAACTGAATTTTTGTTTCATAAATTGTGTTTGGGTTCTGTTCTGGACTATTTGCGAAAGATAAAAATTTTAAAAATTTAATCGTATTCTAATGACCGCACTTTTGATCTGTCGCCTCCGATATGGCTCAGCACATACTTGTCGTGAACGGTTTTCGACACTTTTGAACGGTTTTACACTTTTTTTGAAAACTGTTGATGTTTTCTGTAGCTTTAACATGTTTTCTCAAGTGTGCCTTCGTTAGCGCCCAAAATATCTCAATTGGTCTGGTCTTGGTCGACTCTTCGTCGAACTGATGCATGAGGGTTGACCACACAGCAGCTTGTCGTACAGTTTCGGGGCCCGATGTTTAATGCATGCAGCCTAATTTGCAGTCCGTTTCGATTTCTTTTGGATTTTGTACGATTTTAAATTCAATCTTGCCTTGTCTCATTGGACGTTACTTTTTAACGTACCCATTTGTTGAGCCACATCGCGAATGGAACTTTCCTATTTTTGCTTGATTGCTTTTGCTCTTTCCCGGTTCAACTGTTGGTCGATAGGACCAGGTTTTTGACCACTTTTCGGCGTATCCTCGAAGTTGGACTCCTCCCGAAACTTTTGGATGGCGGTTCGTACGGCTCCGATACTCACACCTACCGATTTCGCCAATTTCCTTAGCGAAATGTAAGGAGTCGAACACCATTTGTGCAGAACGCTTTTGCGCTTTTTGACGGAAATGCCTCGCATTTTAACAGAAACGGTTGAAAAAATAGTTTGGATGCACTTTCTAGTAGGTTTGAATGTAAACAATCAAACACCCGAAGAATCAACTGTTTGGCGTCATCCGTTTTCCAGAAACGTAATTTAGAAATCGTGCTTATACTTTCTGGGACACCCTTTAGTCAAGTTCATAAGTAGCATAAAATTTGCAACAGGATTCATCAACTTGCCAAGTTAATTTCCCTTTACATCACATGGAAAAGATAGTTCTCTAAAGGTTGCAGTTCTATGCGTAGTTTCACCGGCCATTTCACGTTAAATGATAATATAAAATTGTTGCGACCATACTTTTAGACCCTTAATAACTCGAAACAATTGCTACTTAGGATCTCACCAAACCGGAATTTTTCGACAAGAAAGTCGGGTGCACGAATACTTTTTTGCCATCGATTTTGAGGCTTTTTATGGGTTGCAAAATTTCAAAAATATTTTACTTGTAGGTAACTTTTTCGAAATGTTAAGTACTCATGGAATAGAATAGAAGTTTACAAGACAATAGAATTGTTATTCTTGGGCACGTATTCGCTGAGATAACTAGGATTAAACTTAAAATTGGTGACTGTACGGATACTTTATTGTCTGACTGTCGAATGCAAATGTATATTATTTTAAGCCATAAATCTATAAGAGGTAGTTTCATTTGATGTTTGTGATATTTTGGAAGAACCACATCCAGTCTGCGACTTTCGATGTAATGTTAAAACCTCCCGGTCTCTTAGGTTATGTAGAGTGAATTTACTGGTGTATAAAATGCTGCTGTTGAAAATATTATCCTTTTATATTTACTTATGAATACATCATAAACACTTAGACTGACAGTCTAATTTCTTATTATATTTATGGGCATTATACTTACTTTTTCGTGCTATTTTCTGCTGATGACTTCAATGCATTTTTTGTCGCTAGTAGCTAAAGGACAAACACATATTTTCATAACCCGTTGACTGGGCTCAATATGGTAAACCTTCTTTAATCGGAAAATTTGAACCCATGAAATAAAACAGTATGATTTCTTTTGTCGGCATCCTTATACGACATCTACAACCATATGCTAGTATGAGTTACTTTCCATTTCTTAATAATCCTACGCCTTCAGTAAGTAGAAACAAGCTAAGATAAGGATCAGTTTACGAGGGGTTCTATATTAAGAATATTAAATGGTGGATTAAAGTCATAAATTCTTTCAAGTATGTGACACAAAGCCGATTAAGGGAGTGCAAATTGAGGCATTTTGATTCAACCCGATTGTCCGGAGAGTTCAAATGTGATGAAAGTTTTTTTGTCGGTCGAGACAAGAATGTTTTACAGCGTTCTTTAAGTCTGATTTATGTGAACAAAGGTTTGCACTATAACAAGATCAAAAATTGAATGGAAGTAGAATACAGAGAGATGGGGTAATATTGGTAAAAGTGGACTTGGACTCTCTCTATTCGTCAACTTGAAAAAACCTCAGTCCAGTAGATTTTTCCCATTTTAGTAGATCGCAATGAAACGATTAATGGTAGAAATAATTGCTTTTCCACAAAAAACTGCGATTTTAAATAAAACTCAAATAAATTGTTTATCTGCGAATAGGTTAATTGATGACATAATTACAATCCAAACGTCTCATTTATTGCAAAACTTAGTATTGATGATTTTAACTGTAGGTACAGTTAAAGCGGCTAGCATTCAAAAATGTTGGCTTATCGTTTATTCTTCTTCTTCTTCTTGGCGTAACGACCTTGTTGGTTATGCCTGCCCGTAAGGGCTTACGAGACTTGTTTCCCTGTTGTATGTGGATAGTCAGTCCTCTCGTACAGGGGAGGGTCCGGTCTCGGTTGGGATTCGAACCCACGCCGTCGAGGTGGTGAGCCCCGACGCTCATGGGCCGATTTTCTAACCGGCGCTACCGCTCGGCATTTACTAAATATTTTAATTTTTATATCTTGTTTGATGCACGCATTATATCTTGTTTGATGCATATACATGGATGCACCTTTTTTATATTGTTTCTACTATTGTTAAAACATTTGTATTGATGTTGAAATTTATTATTCACTTAGATTCTGTTCCGACAGTATTAAAGAGACAATTTCTGACAAAGTCCTGGACGAACTATGAAAAATGTCGCTCTTTAGGTTCGTCTTAACAATCATTGTATCAAATTGCATTTATCTGGGAGCACCTACTGTATTGTACATTGAAAAAAGAAACACGTTCCTTCCCACATCGGTCCACTTTCCGACCGAATTCTTTAGGGTTGAAACTCGTCCACGCACTGGTGCTTTCTCGCCATTGCGTTCTCTTCCATTCCTGCTACGAGAAACAATTCCCGGAAGGGTCAGCATGTCCCGGGTGTTGCTAATATTTAAGCAGTCCCCTCTGGCATTCATGATGAGCAAGCGGGGCGATGCTCCATATCTTAATTTTGACATTGTACCGAAATGTGCCCACTACTAAGTTAAAGGCGATAAAACGCATAGAGCAAAATTGTGCAGAATACAAATGTTATTTCAATTGTATTGATTTGACGAAAATTGTTCCGAATTGGACAAGTGCCGCTCGGGTCGTGTCAATATAAGTGAAATAAATAATTCATTAGACCGATAATCCTGCCGACTTGATCTGACCCCGCTCTGAGCCCAGCCAGTACCATTCGGTTTAAATGGGTTCGGTTAAGGGTTTTTGGGGTAAACTATCTTCATTTGGGCTACCCCAGTTTGCATTTCTGTGCTGGAGGGACGAATAACTCCGCTGCATAGATAACAGCTTCCGGTTTGCTGTTGATTGCTGATCGAATTGTTTTCGTTGCGTTTGCTGGCAAGGGCGAGGACCTGGACAGCTGTCGTAGTTTTGTGACTAAACAATGAACTTCAGCACGTCAGAATGCTGCGAAGGCTCGACTACCTTCAGCCGGACATCATAGCTGCTTGATGGTCGAGCAATCTAAACCCTCACGATTCGAAGACCGCGAGAAAAGAACAAACCAATTCTGAATTAGCTCTTGTTTTTCAGCAGATCATTACAGATAAATTTGGAAAACCACCTACAAGGCAATCAAACCATATCTGAACCAACGACATGTAGGATACTAAACTCTGACAAACACACAGGATTTATAGGTTGAAATGATAACAGAAAGAACCTGACGTTTGTAATTTTTTTAATCCTACGAGTTTCAAAATTTGAATAGAAGTACGCGCCACAGTAAGTTGATCTATCCATTTTGAAAGGATTAGGTCAATTAAACCTCATAATCCCAACCGGTGCCCATCTAACCAGATTCAAATTTATGCAAATTGGTATCTAACCCTGCTTGTTTTCCTAGCTGGAAAAATTAACATCACACTGGCTTAAGTATACACATCGTTGTTCGGTATCCTGTTAAATTAATTATTGGTTTACAATATTGGTACGCATTGTGAACAAGGTGTTTCAACAAATGGTAAAACAATTTGAGTTGCCACTCTCATGTTAATTACAACCCCAAATATCGAAGCAACAGGCCGAACCGGCTGCTAAACAGAAAACATTCGTAAAGTCCCCCTCAAATAGGTACGAAATCATTGCAAATCATTGTGCCCTGGCCCTTTTGGAAAGTCAGATTTACAGCGGCACCCCTTCATACATGTGGTGGATTTAAAAAGTTGAAAGGGGAAGATGAGAAAGTGTTGGAAAAATAGAAAAAAAAAATCCTACATAATTCAACACCATAGTAAACCGTCTTCCAATGCAGGAATCAAACGCGAGGCTAATATTGACAGCAATAAATTATTTATCGGTGCGGCAACCAACAACAATCTGTTCGAAGCTATCATTTATCATTAACACAGCGCGTAACTAGTAAACGTTATGCACCTTTTTATTGATGCAGACCAGTAACTATTTCTCTCCCAAATTTCTCCCAAATAGGAGTTTACGAGAAGTTACTAGCAGAAGTGAGAAAAAAATTCAGAAATTGAGCCTACGCGGGAAACATAGCAAAAGATATATTTATAATGAAGTAATTTATTTGCTCAATTTATCAGCACTGTTCAACCATGCAAATTCAAAATCAGAATATAATGAATCCAAACAACATTACCTTCCAAATTGATAGCTACAATTTTAGGCCGTATGCTGCACAGACTGCCTCGAAACGGTTCGAATTTTTCTCTGTCGATTTGATGCGGATTTGCCGATGCAAACCTCATTTTATTCTGGAACCTCATGTGTCAATGGGACGTTTGAAGGCAGTCGCACGACGACTTTTGTATACCATCGCGCCAAAGCCGGTGTCGAAAATTAACACCCTCGGTTTTGCTCAGGATGTTCTGCAGGGCGATAGAAGCTACTGCGTACGGTTTGACAAGGCAGAATTGGGAACCTTTTTGCCTTTGGGCTTATTTTTCCCGCCTGAAAATGGCCCATTGAATGAGTTTGTTTGCCGCTTTGCTCTTTTGAAAGCAGCCTTTCAGCCCCCGGGCATTGGCAATCGAATAACAAAGCATATTCCATTCATTTCAAATCTGTCTTCATCTTTATTACGCTTTCCACAAAAATAAGTCGCTATGCAAGATTGCCAAAAGATTTCTTGAATTAAAAAAAATATTTATAAACTTAACAAACGATAGCAACCTACAATGGTTATTACGAGAACTAGATATTTTTCAATTGGATAAACTAACGATCCCAGATTCCAAGATTATTTTCCACTAAGAAATTGTTTAACGTGGTAAACTTCTGTTCCACTGTTTCTTTGGGATGCACAGTATAAGATATTTTTATTTATTCACGGTTGTGCTCGGTTCTCTTGAAGCAAACGTTTAAATGACACTCATGGGAATCTGCGCAGTAAAGTATTCAAAACGATGTAAAATTTTCAAAGCAATCATGAGCAATTTTCCAAACCTTCACTGCGTTCGAAAATTTCTCTTTGTGCGTCGGACACAAGTAAACCGCAGAAAAAAATGAATTATGAGGACACTTTTGAAATTTATTGTTTTACGACAATCGATCAATGGGACAGATGTATTGTGCTTCCTGGTTATATCTTTGGAAACAGATTGACAATGGGTAATCTGAAGGGTGGAACCTTGCTCTAAATTTGTCTTGTTGAATATTCAACAATCTGTTCTCGTTGCGGTGCGAATGTATAAAACATAGATCAAACACAACTGGTCCCACTACACACTGCGTTGCCAGTGATACGACTTGTTGCACCGAGCATGGAATTTTAGAAATATTTTCTATCCTATCAAGCAGCACAACCTTTAACGAGCAATAATATAGGAATTTCCTCCCCCACCCGAAAGCACTACTGGGACTCCCTTAGGGAAAAGGCTGGGAAAATGCGGTGAAGATCATTTTTATACATCCGCGTGAAGCAGTATTTATTGACAATACTTCGAAGAATGTGCAATGCCACACCTACCGTTTGATACAGGAACATTGCTCATTTGAAATCGGTGAAAAGACATGGATGGAAGGCATGTAATATCTTTCATTGAATTATCATACTCCTCGAATATTGCAAGAATTTTGCTAATTGAAATTCAAGTCTTTTCATTTACATTTAATGAACTGCCTCTTTCGCCAGGCCATATTGAAGACTATACTTTTTGTGATAGATTTTCCATTTTTATTTTTCGTAAAATGGCCAGTGTAAAACTCGTAAAAATTTAAGTCCATCCTAGTTCAAATGATTTGACACAAACATACTGCTTGGTCACAGCGTGAAATTGAATGCAAATCGACTTGTCCGGATAATAAATGGTCAGTTTTGTGTGTGGCATCATGGCACCTTCTCTAGATCAAAAAACCTTTGCAATAGTGGCGTCTTTCGGTATCATATATCGAGAGAAAGATGAAAAAAGATGTAGCTTCATTTATCACAAAGGTTTATCTGAGAGCGTCGTGCAGAAATTTATTCACAACACGCAACAAATATATCGTTCCGAATGTCCTGACTTTTGCCTTTGCCGGGAAAACTCATCAATTATTTGCTGTTTTCGCCCCCAAGACGTAGCGGAACCTTTCCCAACCAGTTGGTTGAGTTCGTCCTTTCCTTTTTCCGTTCGGTATTGTGCGCCCAGGTCGAATAATATTGGCTCGTATCACTTCAACCAAGCAAACCGTTTCGTTCAGCCTTTCGCCTATCAGTGGCAAAATATGAGAAAACATTTATTGAACATGTTAAGATTTTGTGATGATAGCGCGGATGCTTCCTTGTTTCTCATCTTCTGCGGAGCAACCCCAAACTGGTGGTACCGTATGTATTTTACAACACTCGCAGCCAACATATGGTGCATTACAGCATTAGCGTTGCTATTATTGGGTTCGTTTTGGCAAGGCCCATAGCTATTTCGTAGTCGTATGTTGGAGGGAGTAATATGCTGTGATTTTTGGTTTAAAATTCGGTTTTGACCATAAATAATGCCGACCCAGATTGTGCCAATTAAATTTTAATCCGAAACGAATAGATACACATACGACCGAGAACGAATCATCATTGCAAAGGCGAGTGACAAAATTGTGTCTGCTCGGAATGTGGAAAAGAACATTTGCGAACACATTTGACTTGATGATTTTTCAATCGATATTCGAAGTTAATGTGTTTGTGTCTGAATCTCTAGGATTTTTCTCAATGTAACGAAAATTTTCTGTGTCAAAAATAAAGCTTGGTACTTTCAATGTTTTTATATGTTTTCCAAATTTAACTGTATATTACGACAGCGATATAATTAAATACAAAGCCGTTTTTGGTAATCAGAGAGAAACCGATCCGTTAGTGCTAGGAAAGCATGTTTGTTATTAGTTTTTACTTGGTCCATTGTGAACGGTTACTCAACGCGAAGACACACACTTTTTTACTCTGGAGCACTTGGGCAATTTACACATTTTGGTCACTCAGTCAAGTGATGTCAACGAAACAGAATGTTTCCCCTGGTGAAAGGACAAATCATCATAAATTATTGGATTTCAACCCTCCGCATCGAGCACGTGCTTAAAATGGTAGTCAAAGAAAAATTTAACGCGTTTGTAAAAAGCCTTCGTCCTTCTTTCATCTATGATACGAAAAAAAAGAAGTGGCTCCTTTAAAGGGGGAAACCAAGAAGCAGCGGCTTAAGGAAGCAGGTTCGAGGAAAAATTCCTCCATAATTTCACGCCACTGCTGCACTGGCATACGGTTTCTTACTTTTTGGCCCGCAATGGAAAGAGGGTGACACTTTCCCTTTTCTAGGGCATATCGACGTCGTAGTAAATTATGTATTATTCGTTCACACAAAATGACACTCTCGGCAACCGTAAATCATCTACGGAACCAAGCCGAGGGCCTTGCCGGAACACGACTTCTGAGCGATTTCTTGTGGGGTGACCGTTGATCGCAAGCAGATCTCGCCGTCTTATTTCCGCCAAGCCGGTTAATTACCGAGGCGCCGGACATCGCCGGTCCCTTCTCGATCAAGTGCTAAAGCGTGCTTAACGTTATGAGCGATAGTGAAGAACGAGTAACGAGAAACGTGTTGCTATTGCTGTTGGGAATTTAAGATAAGGTCTTCTTCTTCTTGGCGTAACGACCTCTTGGTCATGCCTGCCCGTTAAGGGCTTACGAGACTTGTGTTCCTGTTGTACGTGGATAGTCAGTCCTCTCGTACAGGAGGGGGTCCGGTCTCGGTTGGGATTCGAACCCACGCCGTCGAGATGGTGAGCCCCGGCGCTCATGGGCCGATTTTCTAACCGGCACTACCACTCGGCTGTCGTGGACCCCCCAATAAGATAAGGTGAGTGTTTTGAATTAGAAACATACTATAAAAAGACACCATTTATTCATATTATGCGATTTTCTCATAATTGAAAATAAAACTGTTATAATTAAATGTTAAACTATAAGAATGCTGATAAATCTTGAAAGACAAATTTCATGGATGAGTTCAATAAAAAAATGGTAAATTTATCAACAAAACTTTTGATTGAGTTTGTGATTTGGACACAATGTGTTGTGATATGACGATGATCTTCAATCATTATCGTCCGACGCATGCTGTTCCTTTTACGTCCTGTTCAAAGCCAATTAAACTTTCAAATTAAATAAGTTTCAGCTTCAGCCACATCCTCAGATTATTCTACCTCTATTGCGCCAGCAACCTTATCACGAAAAAATAAGGCACACCTAGGCACTTTGAGTTACGTTTATGGCCTGTAGGTCACGGACTTAACACCGAAAAGTGCTGAGACGAATCATGCCATAGTGCTGACTACTCAGCCAGGGCGATCATAAAAAAGGAAGTCAAGCATTAATGTGCGAAGCGAATATCCACCCAAAACATTGACCATGTGTTTTGATAGGTTAGCACTCCCCAAGTGAATAGCGGCCAGTCCGTTCTGCTACAAGTACTTGATGGGACAGGCAATAGCCATAACAATAAAATGGTGCCGAAATAGGAAAGCAACAAGGAAGAGATCTTAGACTCCGTTTTACCCCGGAACAATTGGATATGCCTCTGTGTCTTTCTATAGCTGGTAGAATTCGGCAAGACCGAAAGAACCGGGAGGAATAGATGATGCATTTAGATGCGGACCATTCGAAGGTTGCAGCCCAATCGTCCGGTCGATTAGTTGGCACCCTTCTCAATAACGGAGCGAAAAATCGAACCTGGGATGACCATAGGCTACCACACGGCGTTCGGGGGGGATTAATAAAGGCTAAAGGAGTATTCCCAAAGGTAAATAAAACAAACCATAAATGCTTATGTATGATATATAGAAATGGAATCGAATGAAAGTACGTTTTGTGGCACGGATGCTTAGGAATAGCAAATAACTGATCAAATAGTTCGAACATTTCACCTAACATTCTGTTCCTTTTTGTATACATTAAATCAAAAACATAACAAACTAAACCTAGTGAATCCATTTTTTTCGTTCTACAGAACAGTATTCGCTATACGGTTAACTAAACTCCAATGTCCCGATGTCGCTTGAAGGCATCATTCTTAGTAAAAAAACTCCCCCCATACTCGCTGATTCGATTAACGCCCCTCAGATTTCAACAAAATATGCTACAAGCCGAGCCAAATCTCCCTTTTCTGCATTGGTAGCGAATTTGGTATAAAACGCAGCCTATGCTATTGCCTGCGGCTTTTTGAATTTATGGTTGGATTGAAATAACAATGATTTTTAATTCAATCAATTTACTCGATTGAAGAAATATGACTCTGGCAAATTTACCAACCCCAATTTACTTGGCAAGTACCTACCATGAATTGCGGTGCCTAATGAACTACATACACAAAGCAAGACTCTGTTTTCCAATATATGTTCTTTTGTATTGACTATCCAGAATAACACATCCGTTAAACAACTTCATCGAATGGTGCGAAATGGTAAATTTAAATCATTTTCAATAAACTCTAGGGTAAGACAAGGCGTGGTAGGCTCAAACTGAGCAGGAAAGATGGCGTAAACGAAGCCACTAGTAAAGCCGGTAGATTGCATGGAACTTCGTCGGGCAAAGCAAATCATAATACTTGTCGTCCCGGCGCTTGATTATCCATACTACCCGTATACAATATGTAGTTTTCTTTAGTAGACCCTCCCTTGTACGAGAGGATTGACTATCCACGTACAACAGGGAAATAAGTCTCGTAAGCCCTTAACTAACGGGCAGGCATGACCAAGAGGTTGTTACGCCAAGAAGAAGAAGAAGAAGTTTTCAGGAGGCTTGTCATACTTTCGGTTGTCGGTTAGAGTCCCCCTGGAGGCCAAGGACCCATAAAGCTCCATATTGAGTAACCCGGTATCCAGGATGCCGGCCACATATCTTTCGATCAGAACTTAAGATGTTCCTGCATTCAGTTTTGAGTGAGTTTGGACGTATGGTACGGAGCTCCATCTTGTTGAAATACAACTTTTTGCTTCTGACCGCACTTCATTTATCCTCCGAAAGACATAGTTATTTAAAATTTCAATGTGAACCTCCGTGTCAAATTTTAATTTGATTGAATACTATAGACTGTTTTAGCGTATGCTAAAACTCACGTCTTTCCTCTCCGGTGGTTCGTTTTAGATTGAACGTTCGGTTCAGAAAGAACGTGAGTTCTTTTTATTTTCTCGCCGTTTAATTTACATGTATCGCCCTCTGCCGGCAAACCTGGCGCTGACGTTTGAACCCGTTAAAATGTTTAAATTTTTAACACTCCGTGTTGATTTTTTTTTCTCCATGAGGAATGAACAACGGGTCAATTCACAACCATTCCAAACATCATGACACGAGCAGATTAATTGGTCCGATGGACGTTTTTACACTTGTCGAGTATGTCTTTTACTGCGAGAAAACTAATGAACTGGTCGGTTCCGGAATTAAATACTGGAACGTTTGTTTACCAACATTTGTCAGTAAAGGGGATGACGAGATTTTTTCGTCTTGAGAACTTCAAAATTTTCTTGCATTGCTCAACCATGATGCGGTTGGTCATTATGTGAGAATGCTTTTTGAGACCTTGACTTCGCCCCACAACCTTACTTTATGATCTTTCTTACCGTACAATTATTTACACCGAGTTCTTTTGCCAGTTTTCCTTCCTTCTCGAATGGACTGAATTCCGATCCGTAGATTACAATCACTATATTATTTTACAATGGTAGTATAATCTGTATATTATATCTATTCTATATCTACAAAAATGAATGTTTGTTTGTTCGTGACGCTAACACTCAAACCAAAACCAATCTAGACGATTTCTTCGTATGACTTGTTCCTTTTACCCAAATAAGGATTAGGAAAACAGAGAATTCGAAAATTCCCAAGGAAAATTCGTTTAAATGTTTTCGTTTTTCCATATACAAGAAAAAAATTTACCATCTATAACGAAAACGAATATGGCTTGACTTATCTCAACGGAGTCTCCCGGCGATATCTTCCTTTTTTTCTTCAAAATTGTCACAAATCACGAGGTCAAATTCACAGATGATCGAATTATTGAATGTTGGTTAATCAAAAAGCGTACGTCTAGATCAAATAATGATAGGTGTTGGATGTATTTTGTTGAGTGGCAAAAAAGAAGTTTGCTGTACGTACACATTTTTTATGAAAGAAGATTCCACCAGATCAAATTACGAAAATTTTTCATCCAAGGGATTTTTTTTGCTATATAAAAAACTTTTTTTTTATTTTTGCTACATAAAAAGCCTACACCAATAACTCCAACTGGACTGTTGCGCTCATTAATTGTTTCAGTGTGTAGTAAATGAAGGCGATGCCATGAATAGTTTAGAGGAATTTCAAAACATTCTTGGCATTTTTCTGATATGCCGCGATTTAAAGATGGGTCTATTGTTGTTATCTGTCGACATCTGCATGCATTGAATCTGTGGGGCTTCCCTTGAGTTGTTAATAGACTTAATATGGGACGACCCAAGAACTTTGGGCCAGCTTGTTATAATATAGTTTTTACGATATATTTAATTATTCAACAGTCAAATATTCGTTAGGAGTAGAGCAAAATCCGTCGAATCCACTTTGCTACACTGGTAGCCGCAGATTTTACATACGTTTATAACCTCTTTGTAATCTATACCATATCTTTAGCCATCTATACCATATCAGCGAGGGCAGCCATGACCAAGATGGTCGTTACGCCAAGAAGAAGATATAATAGAAGATGTTTTTAAAAATTGTAACTCATTTTTGAAGCAAAAAATAATTATTTAAGTGTTTAATGTTACAGCCATTTTCGCCAACTATTTTCTCCGGTAGCACCATTTTTGAGATCAAACTGTACAGTGATGCTCCTCCCAGCGTTAACAGCATCACTGTTTTCTTCCCGGACTCAACTTCATTTACATCGAAGAAGATATCCATCCTCTCCAAATACTCCTTAATACTTTCTCCCATTACAAAGGGCTCAATCTTTCCAATCAAAGACATTTTGACTCGACTTGACTTGACTTGACTTTTTTCGCTTTTTTCCTCGTCGCCAACTATTGGCTGTAACATTAAACACTTAAATAATTATTTTTTGCTTCAAAAATGGCTATTTAAGTGTTAAGGAAAGGAAAGGAAGATATCAGAGGAAATCTTCCTTTCCTTTCCTTAACATAGGCAATGCCAGGTTGTCAAATTGTTCGCGCGTACAAGTTCGCAACGTCTACGGGTTGCTTAAGCCTTGACCTTCAGCGCCATTTTGACTAACCCGGAATCCAGCATGGTGGCCATATATATTTCGACCAGAACATAAGCTATTCCTGCTTCTAGTTTTAGGTGCGTTTCGTGGGATAAGGCTGAGCTCCATAGATAGTTATCTAACCTTATCCCTGTCCAAGACCTTTTCAACGGTCCACCGGGATATTCCTATGGCATCTACAATATGTTTTTGAGATAGTTGCGCATGAGACAAATCGCGAATACACTGCTACTTGGTCATGGTGCAAGTGCTAAACTAAGTAAAACGTGGTTTTTGTTCACAACCTATTTAGGTACGAGTTAAGGATTAAGTGGATTCTAAGAAAGCCAAGGATTTGTATGCCCAGAGAAAACAGGAACCATTAAAAATAGATGGTGCAAACATTATCACGCATACGGTAAATTATATAAAAAAAAAATTTAAAACAATATTTTAAATTATTGAAAATTTTATGATATTATAATTTTGTATGAATTTACATTGACTGAGTAATCAAATATTTGAATCCACGCGCACGGACGCTTAGAACCGAAATGCATGCTTTCATGGTTAAAACAATTGCCGAAAGCTACGCCAAACGCTATGAGAGAAAAAATGGAGCAATATAGAAATGTGAGAGAAATGTAAACAAGCTGAGGAAAAAAGTGTGATTGCACGATCCAGTGTTTTTATGAACAACTTAGAGCGCGCCGCATGCAACTGTTCCGTAGACTTACTGGTAGAACGGCTACCCCTAGAAACTTTTCACAAACCTGAAGTAACATTTCTAAATATAGAATCACAGAACTCTACATCTAGAACCCGTAGAAAAACAGAACCCTACATAGATACCCCCGAAACACTGCACGAAGTAAAGCCAGCCAAATTGTGGCTCAATCGGGACACGAATAGTCAGAAAGATTTGATTGAAAATTGCAAATTTGGCATGCCGGAGTAAAACCGAAGTTGCCACGACAAAAACGAAAAATGGAGGCCCCTTTCGGGGCCCTCGCTCTTTTTCTCTTCTCTTCCTTCTAAACATTCTCATGTCTCGAGCTGTTACGCGGACTTGAGCCGCGTTGTTTCCACTCCGGTCAATGCTCACCTACCGTCGCTCTTTGTTGAGAATTGTGTGCTGAAGGTGCAATATATATCTACTGCGTAGCCGTTTGTATGGGCTGTATGGGAATGCATCGTAAGCGCTCGCTAACACCGCAACCAAGAGCGGGGCATATGGGAGCTCGTCACTGTTACGCTCCGAGCATTGCGGGTTGCTCTCACGTGGCAGATTGTGGCTCAACAAAAGTCCCCGTTTTTAACTCGTAACTCGGGGTCCACACTGCAGCGCGACGTCCCGTTTCAAAAGTAACCCAGTTTCGGCAGAACAATCGCGCAAGCCAAGCGCGACAGAGGTAGGAAAGTATGTGGAAATATGTATCACATTGGGGCGCAAACTCGGCTAAAATTTTTTATTGAATTTTGAGGTAGTAATGCATGATATTTGTTTAGCTACGTATTTTATGCACCCTGAGAGTGTTTGGCGCTTCCACATTTGAAATTCACTGAGAAAACAAACCTAAACAAACAACGACGATATTTTGGCCCGCCGTAGGAAGTATATATTTCCACATCATCTCCTACTTGTTGAAGAGCAGTTTGTTTACGTTTCAGCACCCGAAAAAACTTTGGTAAAAATATCAATTAAAACGGAGTTTGATAACTGAATTACATTTGTCAAGCCTAAAAATAAGTGGTACACCGAAAAATCCGATGTTTCGTGAAGAATATTGCTCGTTTTGTTCGCGTTTGTGATTCGGTTTGTTTACGTTTTGTCCAGCTGTCGGTTTGTTTACGTTTCGAATTGACATTTGACAAGAGCTAGCGTGACGTCGCGTTTTTCGCTCTTTCTACACTAGCGCGATTTGTGTGACATTTTTTTTGTATGGAGTTCGGCCGCCTGTCAGGCGACGTCGCGATTCATGACGGGACGTGGCGCTGTAGTGTGGACCCCGAGTAACGCATTTAAACTTCGTATCGTATTGCGCACTTCCCAGACAGCAAACTGAACCGGTTTTACTCGGGGTCCACACGACAGCGCGACGTTCCGTCACGAAACGCGACGTCGCCTGACAGGCGGCCGAACTCCATACAAAAAAAATGTCGCACAAATCGCGCTAGAGTAGAAACAGCGAAAAACGCGACGTCACGCTAGCTCTTGTCAAATGTCAATTCGAAAAGTAAACAAACCGACAGCTGGACAAAACGTAAACAAACTGAATCACAAACGCGAACAAAACCAGCAATATTCTTCACGAAACATCGGATTTTTCGGTGTACCACTTATTTTTAGGCTTCACAAATGTAATTCAGTTATCAAACTCCGTTTTAATTGATATTTTTACCAAAGTTTTTTCGGGTGCCGAAACGTAAACAAACTGCTCTTCAACAAGTAGGAGATGATGTGGAAATATATACTTCCTACGGCGGGCCAAAATATCGTCGTTGTCTGTTTAAGTTTGTTTTCTCAGTGAATTTCAAATGTGGAAGCGCCAAACACTCTCAGGGTGCATAAAATACGTAGCTAAACAAATATCATGCATTACTACCTCAAAATTCAATAAAAAATTTTAGCCGAGTTTGCGCCCCAATGTGATACATATTTCCACATACTCTCCTACCTCTGTCGCGCTTGGCTTGCGCGATTGTTCTGCCGAAACTGGGCTACTTTTGAAACGGGACGTCGCGCTGCAGTGTGGACCCCGAGTTAGAACTATCGCGAAATTTTGTATGGTGTTGTTGTTGGAGTTGCTGGATTTTGTCCCAACAGTAGCGTCATCTGGTGGTCTTCAGTATGAGCTATGCCAATTTCGTCAGGATTGAAAAAAACATTTAAGGCCGAAAATAGACGGCGCGCGTCCGACGCGTCCGTGTTCCGAATGTTATCTACAATCTGTCAAACTGACATCTTTTAGGACACTTTCGGCACGCGCTAGCGGACGCGCCTGCCTGGACGCAGAGTTGCTTCGAGCAAGCAACTCTGCGTTCCACGCGCTAGCGCGTCCATTGACGTTTCAATATAAATGTTCCGTTATAGTTAATTCGTTGAGTGGATGTTGTATGAAAACACACATTACACCTGCCACGCTAAGAAAGAATGAGTTTTTCTTGTTGAATACTTAAAATAAAATATTTTTAAGCTGGCGACGCGCGTTCAAAATGGCGGGTGGTCACCTAGACGATGCGCGTCGCACGCGGGTAAAGGACAATTCGTTAAACGTCAACTAGACCCCATTTTGACTTATGTTCGTAAACATTGGGGACGCGGACGCGTCGGACGCGCGCCGTCTATTAGCAGCCTAACATTTCCAATCACAAATGAGAAAATATCATGCTTTGCTGGAGAAAATATCGCATTTCAATTACGTAATTAAAATTTTTACGATAATTTAGCGATAAATTTAATTTATAACTATAAAATAACGCATTAACAGTACGCAACTGATGCATTATTTTTAAATCCAAGGTGGCGCCATATTTTTCCTCCTTCGATTTCTATAGTTGTCAGCTCGTGGAGTCTTGTTTTGTTTATCCGGTGTTTGGATGCATCAATACAGAAGCAGAGTTTAATGCGAGTGAAATGATACGTGTACATATAGTTAAACGTTGGAACACTGTCGACATTAATTAATCAACGAATTTAGTTTTCATTCACAAAGATTTAAAAATGCCTGAGAAAAAAAACCACAGTTTTCTCAACGCATCAAACAAACCGGCTCTTTGTACAAAGATCGTGCAAAGATGCCACAATGTAATAGTCCACAAATGGAAAGTGAAGACCGTGCTGATCAACCAGAAGCTAGTACAAGAGTTCGACCTGCAAGTAAATATTAAACGTTTCTGAGATATTAGTGTTAGTAAACAGTGGATAACTTTATTTTGCTTAATATTGTTTTAGCGCCACCAGAGCTTCCGGAGACGGGGAATATTTTGCGGTCCATCGTTTCAGATGACGAAATGGACGAGTTTGATAGGGATGAAGAATTTGTAATGGAATACTGTGAAAAAATACGGTGCTAGACATCAAAAACCTGGATATGATAGAGGACATAATCATAGCAGACAGGTTAAATTTGCTGGATCACGACATCATGAAAATACTTCCGATGGGATGGTATAATGGACGACTTGGCTCTGAGCTCGCTGAACTCCACCGCAGAAAGAAGCGACCAACAAAAAATTAGATCAGATAAAGTTACCATCCGAAGTGAATCGAGATTCGTTATTGATCCTTGGAATGTTTAGGGTATTGGAAAGAAACAGAATTCCAAAACTTCATGCACTATTTAAGGGTAGGAATATTGAGGGACAATTTAGATCATAAAGCGTACGACCACTTTATGCTGTACTTTTGTGCCATTATTCTGTTTTCGTCAAACGTTCATAGTCAACATTGGCGGCTTGCGGGACCATTACTTGAGCGTTGAGTTTGATACCGTGTACGGACCTGGCCGTATATCAAGCAATGTTCATCAACTGTTGCATGTAGTCAATGACGTTTTAAAGTTTGGCAACCTTGAAACCATTTCATCCTATCGGTTTGAAAGCTACATGCAAACGTTGAAACGCAAGCTCCGATCAGGATAGAAGAGCTTAGAACAAGTCGTTAATGGGACAGCAGAGATAGCATCATTTTTGTTTATTTGTTATATTAGCACACTTTTTGTTTTATTGTTATTGAAAGAAAACATTGAATTGAATTAAATGAAACGAGTAGTTTTATTTCGTGATGGAAAAATAAAGTTAAATATATACATGAATCATTTTAAATATTGCAGAAATATGTACAGAATAATTTCATTGAATAAAAAAACTTATCAACTATACCGGGCCGCTACACGAACCGCAAACTCCAACCGAGAACTCAAAAACCGTATAAGTTTACGTCAAAATCTTTTCGGTTCGTGTAGCCGCGTTTTGTGGTACCAATTCTGTGAGCCACGCTACACGAGCCGCAAACTCAAAAACTTTGCGGCGCAACGAGGTTTGTGTTTTTGATTTTTCAGTTAACTCAAACATCTTCCTTCAAAGCAAACAAGATCTTATTTCAATTCACACAAAAAGTAAAAGATGGATAATCTGTTGATGAGTGAAGTATGGCTAACTACTCTATCGCGGGTCATCGAGTTGAGTACCCAAAACTTGCAACAACGCAACAGGCGTATTGTGCGGAGGCAAGAAGATGGCAACCGTTTGCTGGACAATACTGTAGCAGAGCAAGCAAATGAAACTATAATTAACTTTCTTCGCATGAAGAAGGAAGATTTTGATGTTCTCAAGTTACATAAAAAGTGGTAGAATAAAATATTTTAATCTTTATCATTAAACTTTTTGAAACTTTTAGATTTTGGAATCAGTTGGTGGGCCGGACTTTGCGAACCCCTGATCTATAGTGAATTTATAATTGATATTCTAGCTATAAAATGACAAAATATTACCGTAACTACAAAAGAAACACGTAAATTTATCACCATATGTTCGTTTATTTTGTTTTTGAGATTTGTTATGTTTACATTTATTTCTTTTTCGTCTTCTTCTTCTGACGCATTTGAGTTTTCGGTTAGCTGCCAAAAACTTCGCGGGTGCAGTTTTCAGCTCACGGAGCTGAAAAGTTTTTGACGTAAACTTCTCGGTTGTTCGCCTCTTCTCGCCGAAAAGTTTTTGAGTTTGCGGGTCGTGTAGCGGGGCTCATATAAATAAACATATCTACACCGAACTTACTCCCTCAAACGGCGAGCAACAGGATTTGTTATGTCGTTATGATGCAGTCTGGCCGGCGCGTTTTTAAGTTTAGATTTAAAATGAGTAGCGATAAATGATCTATGTACACTTAAACTATTGTTACTAGCTACTTTTTCTAATAATATTAAAACATTTTTAAAGCTTTCCATTTAAAGCTCCTGTCCAGCTAAGCTGGGCTTGGCAGTTTTTCTCAAACAGTGATTCTACGGCACCATTGAGCCGAACGTGACAGTCAACTTCACTATTTACACTGAGCAGCCAGGTTTCCATCTGACGCGCATACTCCTCGTGGTTCCCTAGAGCAGCATTAAACTGTTCCAGCTCCTGCACATTTTCCAGGGGCTTAAATTCAAAAGACGATCGAACGCGAAGTGATGCTCGCGGAATACTTGCATCCAGCAAGCGGTCTAATTTTGCACATGCAGTGCCGACACGTCATTTTCTTTAAATACTTGTGGTGGAGAATTTGGAGGGGGGGGGGGGATGTTTAGGGTAGTGGAAAGAAACAGAATTCCAAAACTTCATGCACTATTTAAGGGTAGGAATATTAAGGGACACGCGAGTATCAGTCTATCAGACTTCTCAGACTAGGGCTGATTTTGTGGTTTTTGTTGCTTGGGTCTGACCAGAACAGCGACAGGATAAGAAAATGGTCGGGTTTTCGGAGTTCCTATTCCCGCTGTTGGCAGTTTTTTCTGTTACTGTTGGAGGAGCAGGAAAGGAAAGACTATTATACTTGTATATGTGTGTATATACACCCGTTTCCACTTAGGGTGGAAGCGCGCCCGCCTTCTGTGCAATGGCGCGCTATAACGGTGGAAACGCGAGTATCTACGGTGGTACGCGGCGCATGATGACTGAATCTCGCTTGCCTACTGTTGAAACGCGGACGCGGTCTGTTGGAGTGACGCAAATTTTGACGGCCGCACAAGATCTGTGAAGTGAGAGGTCTGCTCATACCATGGTATAGCAAAACCTGTCAAACTACCGCATAATCAACATACTGATCTGCTTTAAATGATGATACTTGTACTGTGATAATTGCTCTCAATAAAGCTAGCGGGTGGAAAATTAGATATTTTTAAATATTGTAACAAATACTGCTTTGCATCCGTACAGTATCATCATTTAAAGAAGGTCAGTTTGTTGATTATGCGGTAGTTTGACAGGTTTTGCTATACCATGGTATGAGCAGACCTCTCACTTCACAGATCTTGTGCGGCCGTCAAAATTTGCGTCACTCCAACAGACCGCGTCCGCGTTTCAACAGTAGGCAAGCGAGATTCAGTCGTAAATTCCTGAAATCTACCACACGAATAAATATGTAAATTACACATTTGCATAACTTACGCTTTTTATTTCGTTTATGGCAATGTATGTTGTTTAAATACGCTTGCATTCCATTAATATTAACGGACAAAGTAAAATTTTGAATATTCTATGATACATGTACACAAGAACTCGATCTCTTAACTCCTAGTATAAGCTATATGTCAAGCAGTATTCGAGATACGTGGATTTCTCTGGTCCCCATTATCCGCGTATGTCGGATATCGACTGTATTTGACGATGTTAATTCAAAAAGTATAAGTAAAGAACCTAAAATGATTGTAAACGATTACTAAATAAATTGTAAACGATTCTTGGGGATTTATTGTACACACGTTCTTATTTATTATTTTTCTAAACTCGCTATGAGCGATAGCTTAATCTGACTAAATTTTTAATTTCTCGAAAACTGTTACATTTCAGCATTGATCTAAAATAAAAAACTAATCTTGGCCGATGTAAATATTGAGTATGGTTGATTTTATTTAAAATCATTGTGAATGTTTACAACAATTATTTTTTGCTGCTGCATGGCATGCCTGTTGGACGCTTATTATTTAATTTATATTCTCTCTGCTTCTCTTACGACTGTCTTTTACTAATCTGAATAAAATGCTTGGAAATAAGAACTAAAATCGACGCGATACACACTGTCCGAGTCTTTTGTCCCAACGAAATTAGCCTCAACTTGATGCACCGTTTCCCACTTCCACAGTTGACGAGAGTAGAACGTTTCCTCGAAAGTCGCCAAAGTTTCTAACTCCTGGTTTTCAAACTGCTCCGGATATTTCGATTCTTTTGTCTTTATGTGGAAGTAGTAAAACATCCTTCTCTTTTTTGACATCGTTTTCATGTAGTCCGGTTTTACTTCTTTAAGAAACAATAAACCGTAGGGTATGTAGAATCGATCGGTATTAACTAGGTTACGCACCTGATAACCCAAACGAGGTGGACCGGTTTTCAATTTGTATAGCTCAAGCGAGTTGAAAAATGATTCTAACTCAAAAGCTTGATATAGTTTTTTTGCTCGTACTTGTACAGCCACAGTGCAATTGGAGGTCTCGTTTGAGACACTCTTGATCGGTTTGTTCAGCGCTTTGGCAAATTGCTGGCACTTGGCAATTCTCTGTGACAGTGGCAGCTTCCGTATATCTTCCCCACCCAACACTAATCCATCGATGATGTGTAGGGTGTTGATCACGATCTGAGATTTACCTTCGCCCTGCAATTCACGTACTATTTCGGCGTAAATAATTGTTTCGGGGGAAAGTTCGATTGCTATGTCTTTAAGTGGTATCCAGGAACACTGCTTTGCATCAAACTGATACACTTCTTTTCCTCCTTTGCCCAATAAGATTGTGCGAATGTTTTTTCCCTTGTTTTCAGCATTGCCGATAGGAACGAAGTACCAATCATAGGCTGACGGAAAGGAGCTTCGTAACTCCGAATTAACTTTTTTCTCAGTTTGACATACTTCTTTCACCATTCCATTCCATTCGTTGTAGAATTTAACAATATACTGATCGGGGTCACCTTTGTTGGAGAACTTTCTTATTGCATCCGGCAGTTTCCAGAGCGCCAAACAATTTTGTTTCACCTCCAACTGGCGTGTCTCCGTAAGTTCGCTGTTTTTACAGAACGCTGCTATTTTCAGAAGTGCGTTGATCTGATTGCGTCCGATTTCATTATTACTTTGTTGCAAATACTCGAAAAATGCATTGTCACTTAGCAATACCTCTTCCGACACCAGTTCCAGCGTGTCTATCTTTTCGTTCTTATTATTAAACATCTGCCTATTCACATCCTCCAAGTGTCTCTGTATCAGATCTGTATTAGGTTTCTTCCATTTACAGACCAGATAGCGTTCGGAATTGGCCGGACGACTGCTGTTTGGTTTGCAGATGGAAATTTGCTTGAAACATTTGTACACCAAGTAAAGCAGTCCAACACTGAAGGGGGTAAAAATGTCGAAGAATTTCATAACGAAATGCCCATCGGTGCGCACAATCGCTAGCGCTACAATGACCTGGCATAAGTAGAGCTGCTTAGAAAGTATTTCTTGCAGATTTTCTTGACCTTCGACGGAAAAGCCACCGTCTGCCATCATGACATGGACTCCTGTTTCAGTCTGTGTCATCACATAGTCAGTGAAGCCCTCTATATTCGCCGGATCAAATATGTTGCCATTGTCTTTCGGGCCGTAGTAGGTATCAAATGTTTCTGGTGCACCAGCTGAAAAATCATCCAAACGGAAGTCATTCGCGCCTTTCAACGTAAACCCGAAGCCTTTGGCACGCCACTTGTTCCTCCATAACACATACTCAGAAAAGCCTCCCGGCCCGGCGCACACGTCGGCAAAATAGAACAAATCGTTATCTCTAACTAGCGGGCTACCTTTCATGTCAACTGGCTTGGTGAACATGAAATCAAACAATGCATCCATGTTGGCCATTTTCACCGCCGCACGATTAATGAAAATATTGCTTTTTATAAGCTCGAAAGGATTCGATTTAGAACGTGCCTTTCGCATATCGTCAGCTCCGAGATTATTAAACACTGATTTGCTATCCAATATCTGTAGCAATATTTCTCTGGAACAGTACTTATCTTCATCTTCGATGATCATCTTCCGAGGTCCCACCTTTATCCAAGCATCCAGCTGTTCCCTGGTGATACCAGGTTCATTCACTTGAGGATTGCTGTTATGGAGCCACTGTACTTTTTCGGGAATTTCTAACTCCTCAGTTAGAGCATCCCACTGATCTGCAGCAGAATTCAACTCATTAAGCTTCATACCTATGAACAGCAAATTAAAAGGATAGTGAGTTAGATAAATAATTGGCTTTAACAATTATCGCACCATGTAAACGACATACCTAAACCGCTTCTGCCTTTTTGGGAGGAGGTTTCGATCAGATCAACTCGGCCTTGACCTGATTTTCCTAGACCAGTACCGGCCTTGTATCCCATCTGCTGCATCATGCGTACCGATTTTTCGGAAAATTGTCCGAAAGATAAGGATGTCCCTACTGCCGCAGGAACAGTTCGAATTTTTTTCTCATCCATGTTATCAGAATCCGAATCGCTAGTGTTTTTGCGCTTGCCATAAGCATGAGAATCGTTCGACAAGGATTCTTGCTCTTCTGAAGAGTCGGCTGAGAGGTTTGATGTGCTTGCCATTTTTTACGGGAGAAGCAAATTTCCCTACTCGAGTGGTGTTAGATTTGAAGGAAAAATACTGCACACGCTTTTTTTAATAGCCGGGCGCGAAAAACAGCACAAAAATCAGGCAATCCTGACTCAAGTCAGGCTTTTCTTTTTCCTAAAATTATATCAAACAAAAAAATGTGAATGTGTTCATTATCAATAGTCCCGTGTGAGATCGTTCAAATTGTGCCGATTCGCAAACTATACTTACAAATAAGTTTATATTGAACGCTGAACTTAACCGATTCAAGCTAAGATTATCTTTTTAGCAAGAAAAGTTTTGTTTGGTACACTACACCACGCGATTTTTTACATGCTGCAAGCGACGCTTGTTCGACAATGATTTTATTTCCCCGAAACTTTGTTTCACTACTCTGCGACGAATGTGGTTGTTTTGACTCAAAACAACAGTATTGACTAGTGTTGGCGGAATTGGGATTCGGAAGATTCGAAGACTCGATCCCTAAATTCCAAAGATTCGAATCCCATTTGACTTCTGTGGGGAATCGAATACGATTTGATTTGTTTGAGTCCCAAGGACTCCATTGGATTCCC
This sequence comes from Anopheles ziemanni, assembly GCF_943734765.1. Lineage (NCBI taxonomy): Eukaryota > Metazoa > Arthropoda > Insecta > Diptera > Culicidae > Anopheles > Anopheles ziemanni. The sequence goes on along the minus strand of NC_080705.1, from coordinate 47,434,442 downwards.
CGGCTGACTCGGGGTCCACACTATAGCGCGACGTTCCGTCACGAAACGCGACGTCGCCTGAAAGGCGGCCGTACTCCATACTCGGGGTCCACACTACAGCGCGACGTCGCCTGACAGGAGCTGAACTCCATACTCGGGGTCCACACTACAGCGCCACGTCCCGTCACGAAACGCGACGTCGCCTAACAGGCGGCCGAACTCCATACAAAAAAAATGTCGCACAAATCGCTAGTGTGGAAAGAGCGAAAAACGCGACGTCGCGCTAGCTCTTGTCAAATGTCAATTCGAAACGAAAACAAACCGACAACTAGACAAAACATAGACAAACCGAATCACAAACGCGAACAAAACGAGCAATATTCTCCACGAAACATCGGATTTTTCGTTGTACTACTTATTTTTAGGCTTCACAAATGTAATTCAGTTATCAAACTCCGTTTTAATTGATATTTTTACCAAAGTTTTTTCGGGTGCCGAAACGTAAACAAACTGCTCTTCAACAAGCAGGAGATGACGGAGAAATATATACCTTCTACGATGGGGCAAAATATCGTAGATGTTTGTTTTAGTTTATTTTCTCAGTGAATTTCAAATGTAGAAGCGCCAAACTCACTAAGGATGTATAAAATACGTAGCTAAACAAACAACATGCATTACTACGTCAAAATTCAACAAAAAATTTCCCCGAGTTTGCGCCCCAATGTGATACATATTTCCACATACTCCCCTAACTCAGTCGCGCTTGGCTTGCACGGTTGTTCTGTCGAAACTGGGCTACTTTTGAAACGGGACGTCGTGCTGTAGTGTGGACCCTGAGTTACATGTTGCCCATGGAGTGAGGACAACCCGGTTGACAAAAATTCAAATTTTTTGCAGCTGTCATGTAGTACCAGCAAGTTTTTCCATGGCAGATTGCTGGGACTCTTGCTGGAACTACATAGTACGAGCAACAATGTCAATTTCTGTCAACCGGGAATGATTCAGACCGGGACCCAAGGTGTATAAATATAGAAGGTGACTGTATGTCGCTTTGGGAGGGGGGTCATATTTGAGAAGAGTTATGTCAAAAGCCTAATCCTTTTCCGATACCCCCTCCCCCTCCCACCGCCCCCCCTCCTCCTCCTTAGTCGTTCCAACCAGGCGTTAACAAACAAAAACACTCGTTCTCTTTTCATCGTTTTTTTTCTTTTAAAATAATTGATACGATGTATTTGCTTAAAATTTTTCTACCCGTTCTGTTGGTCATAGTTCTTAATCCAACAACTATTTCGTTTTGAAAGAACCCGGTTGACAAAAATTCAAATTTTTTGCAGCTGTCATGTAGTACCAGCAAGTTTTTCCATGGCAGATTGCTGGGACTCTTGCTGGAACTACATAGTACCAGCAACAATGTCAATTTCTGTCAACCGGGAAGTTATGTACCCGGTTGACAGAAATTGACATTGTTGCTGGAACTATGTAGTTCCAGCAAGAGTCCCAGCAATCTGCCATGGAAAAACTTGCTGGTACTACATGACAGCTGCAAAAAATTTGAATTTTTGTCAACCGGGCAGTTTTTTGGTATGGTACGCCTAATGTAGTCACGCGGTTAGCGAAACCATTTAGAAATGTCTAGCGGTAGTTTAACCACAGCCTAAATTTTCATATTTGGAATTTGTCATTATGACAGTTCTGTTTTGCATATGGTAAACAACAAAACTGCTAAACCTTTGCTTCAGAAATCTAATTCTGGTTCTGAACAGCTGTCAGTCTTTAATAAATATTAGTGATGAGAAATTTGAATCCCTGTAGGGATTCGAATCTTTCGAATCGAATCCCTACAGGGATTCGAATCTCCGAATCCGAATCCCAATCCGTCACATGTCATCAGTCCGAGCAAAATTCCAAGGTATATAAATTAGATCTATATTTATTCACCTTGGCAAAATACCACTTTTCTGTAAAAAACAGACGGTTGTGAGGGTTATCCGAATAATGCAGCAATACTCGCAACTGTATGTTCTTCAACTGGAAAAGTGAGTTGTAAGTTTATTTGCAAGCATTTTCATATTGTCTGTATTCACATCCAACCTTCCGATGTTTGTGATGAATAATTAGTACCTCTAGAAGACGAGAATACAAATACTGTACTTTCATTCCCACACTGTCAGAGTGATTATATTGCAGTCAATCAACGGTTTTTTTTATATTGCTGTGAATCAACGGTTTTTTGCACTGTTAGTTGTCAAAAGTTCGTTTTTTATTTCTGCAAAGACCCTTCCGGCAATCGAGCAACCAAGTCTTTCGGTTGCTCGATTGTCTGAAGAGGATAAGGTATATTTTGGCTCACGACCGTGCTTAAACTACTTATGATTAGTCACACAGTGATATTTTTTCTTTCCTGGGTTTTGCGTTATATGTAATTAACAAATCAAATACTTCAAATTGGTCTCTTTGTGTGAAACAGTTGTATTTTTAATTTATTATCATAATTTCATTATTCAAACGATTTACATAAGTTCACGTATAATGTGGGCCAAATCAAGAATCCTCCTCTAGACTTAAATTATGTTGTAGAAATAAAATTTCATTTAACTTTTTTGGCTCGAGCCTGTTTCTTCGTTCTGTGTAAATTTGGCCCGCCTTCGAGAAAATTCGTTCGCAAGGAACAGAGGTTGCGGGAATAGTTAATCTGTTTTGAGCCAATGTATATATTTTGGGATACCTCATATGCTCCTTCTTCCACCACTCTAAAGGATTTTCATTAAAGTTTAACGGAGTTGCCTTGATATACTGATCAAACTCATTTATTGCTGCTGCCTTTGGATTTACTATGTCTCGTGATTCATTAACTTCTTTTACAAAATCGGCAAATATTGATGTTGAAGGAGGTGGTTGCTCTGGACAAGGTACTATGTCAGTAATTGAATTATTGCTTTCCTGTTGATATATGTATGCCATTTTACTTATAACCGTTTGTTTGAGCATTCTATAACCAATTTCATCGTTTTTAAACGGAATATTTTTTATGCGAGGATCTAGTAGCATCGCTTCCTTGTAAATTTCGTTGCTACGAGTCGCTTGAAATCTTTCGTCTATTCCTTTCTTAAGGCCACTAACCAGCAGTTTACATTCTTCTGTAAAATCTTGATTATTCATTGAAGACATTTTATCTTTTAAAATTTTTACAAGAAGGCCGGCTTTAGATAGAGATACTGATTTTTCTGCAGAAACTGTAACTGTTGCTTCATTAAAATGGCTAAGGATTGAAACAGATTGTTCGATTGTAGTCCAATTTTCATTTTGTAGCTTATTTTTAATTTTTAAAGCATCTATGCATACCATCAAAGCCACTTTATTTTTAGAAAACCTATTGAGCATGTCAAATGTTGAATTCCAACGTGTTGACACGTCTTGTTTCAACTTGAGTATCTCCATGTTATAGCTTTTTTGTACTTCTAATAATTTTCCTGTAGCAGCAGAACTTTTTTTGAAATGCATCACTATTTGTTTAACTTCTTCAACTGTTGGTTTAATGCTATTTTGTATGGCTCCCTGAACAACAAGATTTAGTGTGTGAGCAAAACAAGCAAAATGTGGAATGTTTAATTTAGTTGCAACTGGTTTCATATTTGCAGCGTTATCGGTTGTTAGACCCTTAATTTTGTTTCCTATTTCAAATTTATCTAAAACTGTTTTAAGCCACTCGGCTATGTTTTCTGCCGTATGTTGTAATTTAAATTCTTCACATTGCAACAAATATGATGACAATTCAAAGTTGTCATTAATGAAATGAGCAGTTACGGCGTAAAATGAGGTCATATTAATATTAACCCATCCGTCTGAAGTTAACGCAATTGCCTTAGCAGAAGCCAACTTATTTTTTACTTCAGTTACAGTTTCGTTATAAAGTGTAGGTAGAAGACTATTTGAGACGGTTTTACGGCTTGGTAGACAATAGTTAGGATTTAGTTTTTTTAATAATTGTTTAAATGTTTTGGCTTCTACGAGAGAAAATGGTAAATATTCACGACATATCATTGTTAAAACTATTTTGTCTATTTCTTGCTTTGCGCTTACTGAAATTGGTGCATTTGTTGAAAAAAATTGGTTAATTCGAGGTTGAGTAATATTTCTTGAAGAAGATTGACCCTCAACTATTTCTGTAGTAGGTTCTAACTGTTGATTATTACTAGTATGATTTGTTTTTTTTGGAAGGCATTCGAAGTGACAGTTTTTAATGTGTCGCCACATGTTTGAAAGTACCGAGTTCGCTATTTTTTTTTTACAATATTTACATAATGCATGTTTTTCGTCGGCCGTGAAATGGTTCCAAATCTCCGAATTAGTTCGAGGCATTTTTATAATTGTAGAACACTCTATAATTCAGAAAGAAATATACGTTCCGCATCAAAATGAGTTATAATCAAAGTACCGAAATAAAATATATAAACAAATAAAAAAGGTAATACTCACTCTAAATGTATTATTGAACAGTATCAAGTTGCTGCTACAAACGATACGGCAATGTCTTGTTTCGATGCACTACGATGAAATAAGTTCGATCTCACCAAACGATACTGATCCACTATTGGCTGTAACGTCCAAATCACATATATTTTATCTTTTTTATTATTTCACATATATAACGCTCGAAGTACCTTAAAAACTGTTCGACACGAAAAGGTATTCTATCGATGCAGCACGATATAATAGGTTCGATCTTAAAAATCTATGCCACTTTGATCGATACGTAAATGTATTTCAACGATGGACCGTTTCAATTTTCCAATGAGAACTTGTGCTATACTCAATTTCAAACATTTCAACACATCACTTGAAGCAGAGAATAAGTCGTTTTTAACTTAAATTTTTCGCTTATATGTATATTATGCTTTTTTCAATCACCAAGAAGTACATATTCCGATTTAATCTCAACCCTGCGAACTAGTTGAGTGGAGTACAAACAGCTTGTCCGTGAACTTTATGACACTAATCGATACACCAATGTATGCTGACGATACACCATTTCAATTTTCAAATACGAGATTTTACTTAATTTGAAACACTTGACGAAATGTATCAACACAACCGCTTCAGGTGGAATCGACTTCGAAACTAAAATTGGTCTTCAATTTTTCACTTATATTTATACTACCCGTTCTTGAACTGGAAGCAACGAATTCGTTTTTACATAGAACGCTGCTTCATATTCGGATGAATTCTAATGCTCCGGAAACGGAGCGAAAGCGCTTTGAACGGAATTTAAACAGCTTTTTCCATGAAGGTTTTGAAGCGTACATCGTTTGCTACCGAGTATTCAAATTCTGCCAGTTGGACAATCCCGGCCGCATACGGCCCGCGGGCCGTAGTTTGGAGACCCCAGGCTTAAACCAATTAATTCTTCCCTGAAACTGTTGACCTGTTACGATGAAAATGATGCGTTTTTAACACTCTGCTCTATGTAGATGCTCAATAATAAAGTACAGTGAATTTTTCATCATGCGCAAGTTGCACTGGTTTCCGTTCTGCCGGCGAATCGTAGAAACGACGGCCTACCTAACGGGCTCTGTCGGTTCGAGCGGACCGATGCCGGCATACGGGAAAGAACGCTGCTGGTCCCACGTGTCCAACGTAATGCTTAATATGATAACTGGAAAATCGATTGCTTTCCTTGGTTTGACTTTATAGAAATTTTGAAATAATTTAGATCGCAAACAACCTTCGTTATGCAGAAGCCAAAATATGATAAACGGTGCAGGAGGACAAAATGAAGAAGAAAGAGAAACACTTGAATCGTTCCATATTTAATATATAAGAGGAAAACATGCAACATCAGACAGATTACAATGCTGCCTCCCACCCTTATTTAGGTCGTACTTCCCTGCAGGCCAAGCCATTTTCCATAGATTGGAATCCGGTACCATGTTTCATAGAACGATCTGGCTATCAAAAATTATAGCCATGGCCTCCAAGGAAACATCACTGTTTACCAAAATAAAAAAAAGTAAAACGATAAATATATCAAAAATAAATAGAAATTAAAAACAGACTTTTTATATTGAAAAACAACGTTAAAAACGAAATACATGTTTATTGCTGACATGTTATTAATTAATTAATATTTAATTCGGACACCCCGACTTGTCGCGACCTCTGTGTACGGTAGGGAGAATTTTGAGAATTTTTGTTTTTATTAGATAGTAGCAACTAAAGAAAATAGTCCAGTATAGATGATGGGAGCAACACTCCCTGAAGAAAAGGAGTTAATAATGCATGTGGTTAAAAGATAAACATATTTGCTAGTTTTGAATTAATTTTTTAAAACAAAAATGTTCAAACAATTTTTCCTCTTTTTTTTATTCACGTTATTCTGCGACACACACGTGCTCGAGTCCTAAGATACAGCGCGCGAAAAACTCAGTACAATTTATCGAATCAAGTCCCAAACAAATCAAATTTGATTCGAGTCCCAAACAAATCAAATAAGATTCGAGTCCCAAACAAATCAAAATAGATTCGAGTCCTAAACAAATCAAATCAGATTCGAATCCCAAACAAATCAAAACAGATTCGAGTCCTAAACAAATCAAATCAGATTCGAATCCCAAACAAATCAAAACAGATTCGAATCCCAAACAAATCAAATCTGATTCGAGTCCCAATCGAATCAAATCTTTAGAATCCGTCAAAAGGGATTCGAATCTTTAGAATCCGTCAATTGGGATTCGAATCCGTCAAATGGGATTCGAATCTTTAGAATCCCTCTAGGGATCGAATCTTCGAATCTTCCGAGTCCCGATTCTGCCAACACTAATAAATATGCATCGAAACATAATAGTAAAATTTACACGTCTAAACTATCCCCGATTTTTGCACCGTTTCAGACATGTCTGTGGTACAAATTACGTGAAAACAGAACTCCTGAAGAGCCAACAAACATCCTCGGTGCACTGTTGCTACTCTACGATTGCCACAGCAGAACGCTGGGATGATGGTCTGCCTTCGGATTTTAGTAACACACCGCCTAAAGATGCCCGTGTCGTCATTTGTGGCGGTGGTATTATGGGAGCAGCAGTTGCATATCAGCTTGCCCAACGTGGATGGGGACAACATACAGTGTTAATAGAACGAGGGCGCATCGGGGAAGGCAATCCATGGCATTTTAGCGGACTTCTGGGAGAACTTAAACAAAGCCATTCGCAAGTGTTGCTTGCGCAAACATCGCTTGAGTTGATTCGGGATCTGGATGCGAAAGGTCTTCCGACAGGCTGGAAGCAAACTGGGTCTTTAAATCTGGCACGAACTCGCGATCGTATGACTATGTTTCGTCGGATGAAATCCCAAAGCGTGTAAGAATGAGCCATGTATACCATGTAGCAAGATAATTAACAAGACACGATTCACCTATCTCTTTATTTTAATAGGGCGTGGAATGTTCAGTGTGAAATAGTTTCGCCAGAAAAATGCAAAGAACTTTGCCCATTGATAGAAATCAGCGATATAGTCGGAGGTTTATGGATTCCAAATGACGGAGTTGGCAATCCTAATGCTTTCTGTCACAGTTTGGTACAAGAATCTCTGGAAAAAGGAGTAACAGTAGCGGAAAGTTGTTCGGTAGTTAAAGTTATTCAAAAAGATGGCCGTGTTAAGGCCGTTGAAACGAGCAAAGGCACTGTAGAATGTGTATATTTCGTCAATTGTGCTGGATTCTGGGCTCGGCAAGTTGGGCAAATGTCAGAACCATATGTAAAAGTACCCCTGCATGCCGCGGAACATTATTATCTTCATACCAAACCGGTACCTGGAATCAGTACACAGTTTCCGGTGGTGCGTGATCTGGATGGGCACATTTATTTTCGCGAAAACGAGGGGTGCTTGCTGGCTGGCGGATTCGAGATGAAAGCTAAACCTGCGTTTGAAGATGGTGAAATACCGGTTTCAACATCAGAACGAAAATTAATTCCTGATTGGGACCATTTCCATCCATTACTCGAAGAACTATTAATGCGATGTCCACAACTGAAAGATGTTCCACTAGATAGACTGTCCAACTGTCCGGAGGCTTTTTCACCAGACTGCAAATGGATCCTTGGAGAGGCACCAGAGGTTAGTTAGTATGGTTTTATGAGGTGTAGATGCGTTCAAAAATGTTATTTTTATTATTACATTACATAGATCCAAAACTATTTGGTTGCAGCAGGTATGAAAACTGTCGGCATGTCTGCCGCAGGAGGCGTAGGTCGTGCCATAGCAGATATTATAACGCAGGGTAAGTCTTAAGCTTTGTGATATTAGGTCAATTAATGTTTTAATAGATTAAACTATTTATATTCGTTTATAATTTTTTACATATTGGCAGGCTACTCGACCGTCGATTTGCATGAGCTAGATATTTCTCGATTCTTAGGGTTGCACAACAATCGAAAGTTTCTTCGTGATCGTGTTCGGGAAGTACCTGGGATGCATTATGATCTGAGCTATCCCTTTCATGAGTTTCGAACTGGAAGAAACTTACGCATGTCGCCTATTTTCCCTGCCCTTAAGGAGGCAGGTGCCGTGTTCAGTCAAGTCATGGGGTACGAACGCCCAGCCTGGTTCGACAGGAAGCATTCGCAGGATGAAAAGGGAAGCCCAAAGTTTCGCATTGCTACGACACACGGGTTTGGGAAGCCTCATTGGTTCGAGCATGTGCAAAGCGAGTATGAAAACTGTCGTGAGCGAATAGGGATGAGCGACTACAGCACGTTTACAAAAATTGATTTATGGTCAAAGGGTGGCGAGGTGATCGATTTGTTACAGTACCTTTGCTCTAACGACGTTGATCAACCAGTTGGATCCATAATTCATACGGGTATGCACAACCGCCATGGAGGGTACGAGAATGATTGCTCCTTAGCACGTTTATCAGAGAATCAGTAAGTATAAAGTGTTTGCTACAATTAGATTAAAACTATCAACATCCGGATTGATAACCTGTTGGATAATTCAAAATAGTAAAACCAGCTTTTACTTTATTTATATTAAGCCCCCGATGTAACGCAAAAGGAATACTCACATAAAATAATTACAAACAATAGGATAAAATTTCAAGTATTTCAAAGTACCGATTACTTAGGTTGGCTATATGCTTGGCTAGTGTGCATTCTTTTATTATTTTGACCATCTTTTCGATTTAGAAATATTCAATACAATGCTAAATTCCTTAATGCTTGAATGATTAATTTAGTGTTGTTGAAACAATTGAATGTTTTCGTATAGCCAATTGGAAAATTAATCTTTATTGTTAAACTTCACCATAGTTATATGATGATCGCACCAACGGTACAACAGGCACGATGCAAGGCGTGGATTGAAAGACATCTACCACCAGGAGGCCGAGTTAGCGTATCGGATGTTACGTCCATGTATACAGCAATCTGCATAATGGGCCCTTTCACTCGCATTATGCTTTCCGAATTGACAGACACCGATCTTTCGCCGAAAAATTTTCCCTTCTTCACGTGTAAAGTTAGTATATCGATTTGGTTTTATCGTGTTCCATATAATGTTGCAATATCTCTTATTTCTGGAATGTAGGAATTGGATGTTGGTCTCGCGAATGGAATTCGTGCTTTAAACCTAACGCACACGGGTGAACTTGGGTATGTTCTGTACATACCGAATGAATTTGCACTTCATGTATATACGAAAATAATGGAAGCAGGCCAGAAGTATGGCATCCGACACTGCGGATATTACGCCATGAGAACGTTACGAGTGGAAAAGTTTTTCGCATTTTGGGGTCAGGATCTAGATACATTTACTACCCCGTTGGAATGTGGTCGAATGTGGCGTGTGAAGTTTGACGTAAGTATATACTCCGATCTATTTGACTCACTTAAATTAAATTATTTTTTATGCTTCGTGCTATTCACCTTTCTTTAAATAGAAAGCTGTTGACTTCATAGGTAAAGAAGCGTTGCTTCAGCAGCGAGAAAAGGGTGTTGAACGAATGTACATCCAATTATTAATCAACGATCACGATCCAGACGTTGATCTTTGGAGCTGGGGTGGAGAGCCGATTTATCGTAACGGTGTTTATTCCGGACAAACCACAACGACTGCATATGGATTCACATTCAAAAAACAAGTGTGTTCCACCAATAAACTGTTTAAAACATGGAATAATATGTAATTTTGTGATTTATGTTTTTCAAACTATTACAGATATGCCTTGGTTTTGTAAAAAATCTTCATCGAAGTGGCCGAGCGCTTCCAGTCACCAACGAGTACGTCCTCAGTGGAGACTATGAAGTAGAAATTGCAGGTATTCGCTACCCGGCTAAAGCTAACCTTCACTCTCCGAATCTTCCCACGAAATATCCCGACCAAGAACGGGAGGCCTACAAAGCAACACGAGACAAAACAGATGAAAGTAATTTGTTAGCGTTTAGAACAAACAAATAGCGTGTTTATTTTGATCTTTTGAACACTTGCTTTAGTTTTTTTTAAATATGATATTTGTTGAGAAATTATACGAGAAAAAAGTTGAATAAATTATTTTCTTAATTTAAACGATTTTTCCTTGTAGAATATACATTGATAACAACACAAACCATTAAAACTTACCAGCTGATTTACCCATCCGAGAATAAATAAATCTCAGACGAAAGACTGTTTTCATTCAGTTTCTTGGGTTTTACACTTTTCAATTTTACCATTTTTGAAATCAGCGAAAAATGCAATTTATTAGTATTACCTTAAGCCGACAGCAAATCATTTTTACATATAATTTACATTAATTACCGTAGATGTACCATATTTGGCGCAGTTAAGGAAATTCTGCATAAAAAGTTGAATAACAAAAAAAAATGTTCGGTCAAATCATACCATTTTTTGCACAGTGCTAGCCTAACTATCATAGAATATAAGAAAAATAAGTGAGAAACTCTTAAATTGTTATTTCTTCAAGTTTCAGAAACTCTTTGTGTGGCATTATTATGTTCCTAACATGGCGCATGGTTTTTGCAATGTTCCTTACTTGGCGCGATGTGTTCCTAATTTGGCGCACTTAAAACAAAATGGATGTAGTTCATTGAATTCAACAGCTATATTCAAAAGTCAACTTAAAACAATAGAAACACTTTTCAACAGCAATTTAAAAAACAATTTAGCTTTTTTTTGCAGCGGACTTTGGCTTCTCTCGTGGAAATAAAACTATCTCATCGCTAACTTTTATAATCTCATTCATCAAAGCCTTCTATGATTCAAAAATATCTAGCAGCGCAAACAGATATATTCTCCACGGTGAATAATTAGGAACACTGTGAGCCAAGCTTGGCGCAAAATTGTTCGCTTCAAAATTAGCATAAAAATCTCAAAAAGCGCCGAATCTAACCACGATTCATTGAAAATACTTACTTTTTAACAGTTTCTGATAAATAAAATCCCTAATAATGTTTCCTTTGCGTATAAATTATTGGAAACAGTTGAACCCACTCCTTAGCAGCGTTGCTAACGCGAGTAAAAATTGGCGCACTTGTGAGATGGAATTTTTCATTTGATTATATATACATTCAATAACTAAAAACCAATAACATGTTTTGATGCGGATGTATTGTACAAACATAAACAAATATTTGACTGCATATTTTAGGCTGAAATTATTTGGAAATAGTCTAATATCGAAGAAAATATTAGATAGTGCGCCAAGTTTGGACCCGCGCCAAGTATGGTGCTTCTGCGGTATCCAACTTAGCTCCCCTCCCTTTCCTGTGCTTCGGATTAAAACTAATTAATAGAAGCAAGTATTAGAAAACTGTGCTTGAAACACAGTTAGACCAGGACAAGAGGATAAGAACTACAGTTTTAATTTAGAAAATTTGTTTATTCTAGTTTTCCTATCAAAGAAGCAGATCTTTTTTTGTTCTAACTACTTTTTTGCGTAAAAAAAAGCGTATAAGGATGACTTTGATGAATAATGCTGATGTTACCGCACATCTAACCAAGTAGGTCCCGCGAAAGAAGAGTAAGCTGAAACGCGTTGATCGCCTTTGAGAACTGCGTTATCGAATCTTGAAACTGGATCTCTTGCAATCCTTTATAGCATCTGTGATCTTCGTTAATGATTCTATACACTCGAATATGATATCCTTAAACTAAACATTAAAAAATACGTTACTTTTCACAAATAACACACACCGTGTTAATTCTTGGATTAATAAATTATTATTATATAGCCAGCTATACCAATTGCCTAAAGTACAGACTTTTTTATGCATACAGCAAGCTGATCGCCTCTGTGAACTCCGGTATTGGATCGTGTACCCGGAATACATAACCAGTATCGTATTTTTCAAATGGTTGACTATTTATGTATGTGTACATAATTTGCGTCTATGAAACCCATAACAAACCGACCTCCAATCTGACAGGGCGATACAGCCTTTTACGATGGATAGCATAAGTTGAAAAGCGTTGAACGCCTTTGTAAACTCCGTTATCGCGTCTGGAAACCGGAATATGACATTTTGCAATCCTTCATCGCGTTTGTCACCTTCATTAATGATTTGATAGAACCGTTCAATCGTTTAAAATAATTGATTCACAGCGTGGATACAATTTGTGAACAGTAACGTATTTTTCGAATGGTTGACTATATATGTATGTGTACACAATTTGCATCTATGAAACCCAAAACAAACCGGCCTCCAATCTGACAGGGCGATAATGAAGTTTAAGGATATCATATTCGAGTTTAAAGAATCATTACATGAAGGTGACAAACGCGATGAAGGATTGCAAGATGTCATATTCCGGTTTCCAGACGCGATAACGGAGTTTACAAAGGCGTTCAACGCTTTTCAACTTATGCTATCCATCGTAAAAGGCTGTATTTGGGCTCACGATTGTACCTGATCCCAAAAGGTTCACATTTGGTTCCGAAAGATTCTAATTTCGGTTTGTTTGATGAGCCGCAATCTACATGCGACTCGAGCACATCGTTGGTGCAGCAACAGCTAATATTTAATCATCGCTGTAATCTAGCACTCGTGTAACACATGCTCACTAGACATTTCCTAACAGTTTCGCTCAAAACTCCTCTGCGCTCACTCACGCAACAAAAAATTCCTCATTTTTGTATTTTTCAAATGACTAATTTTAACAAATTTGAAATAAGCTAATATTAGAATTTGTTTATTTATGCATAGCTATTGAGGAATTTATCCTAAGAGAAAAAGAAAACATCTTGAATAAAAGATAAGCTAATCGTTATTGGCGGATTAATTATGAAAGAATGAATGGTACCATAAATCAAATTAGACCTCGATGCTTTCACCCAGGGTTATTAAGGTGTGCTCCCAGTGGCTCATACCAACATGCAAAAAGAACTAGAATGCATTGTACCTCAAGCAACATTCTGAAACAGTAGCTCCAGGCATTCGTATGGAGTGGGCTCAAAAGTGGTGGACGTGGAATGCAACCGTGGTAGCATTCGTATTGCAGGTTGCATTGGGTTTGGTATCGGTTACCTTTACGTCTAAACAAGGATTAGCGATTTGGCATGATTCCTGCATTTCCGGTTGCGGACAATGTGGGAGAAAACCACAACCAAAGACTGCAAATGAAAATTTTGTCCAACGGTTTTTTGTGATGGTGCTAGTGGTATTACTGTCATCAGTTGGGTTCATCAGCTATTGGAACTGGTCTGGTGACATGTCGCTAATGTTGGTCAAAGCATCTACTATCGATAGCAATCAGGACCACGGCAAATCAAAGAGAATAATTGGTATTGAGGCATTTGTTTCGTTCTTACTGCTGTTGATGTTGACATTTGGCACTTATCTACATCGCTGGAAGTACAAGTCGGTGGTACATGATTTAAATTGGAAATTCAAAACACTATACCATAGCCATCCAGGACCACTAGATGCTTTACGATGGCTAAAACCTTGGGACCAGTATGGACGGTTGATTGCAAAGCAAACGTTTGAGCTGGTCGCTCTAGGGTTGTTATGGTTAAATTTGAGACCGTTCAGTGGCACGCTGGACAATGATGGTGTCGATAATCGTATTGGCAAATCAATTGCATCGATAGCTTCGATACTGCCAGCAGTCGTGTGTGTGCTGGTTTCGGCCGAAATGGCGATAAATTTTTCATTTGTAGCCCTTTCATTAACCACTCTGAACCGAACCCTCGATAACATCGTTCATTTTACTCCGGACGGCGACACAACGACCATACCGACTACCTCGCCACAGGCAACCAATTTTCGAATGATTGAATCAACCACAAGCACCCGTGTTGGCGAATTTCGAAACCTCATCATGCTTTACGATAAGATTGGCGACACAGCCTTATCTCTTTTGGAGTTTTACTCACCGATTCTACTCCTGATTATAGGAATCCACTTCGTTCTATTTACGCTACAGGTAAACAATTTCGTTTTCATATAATGTAATATGTTTAATATTGTTATATGATTTACTATATTTTAATTTCAAGTTTTTTTGGCACTTTACTTCATCTTGCTTTGTGTGATATAATCTACAGTTTTCAAGCATCTCAAATAATATTTCAACTATGTGCTTTCCAGATTGAAATGTTATTTTTTTTAATTATCTAATATTTTATTTTTATTTTGCAAACTGTAATTTGAAACTATTATAGTTGATTCTTATTTATTGACCTTTTTTTCGTTTGATGCACTAGATCTAGCATA